>NC_034591.1:36614233-36658024 GCF_900095145.1 Mus pahari | reverse complement strand
AGAAGAAGAAGAAGAAGAAGAAGAAGAAGAAGAAGAAGAAGAAGAAGAAGAAGAAGAAGAAGAAGAAGAAGAAGAAGAAGAAGAAGAAGAAGAAGAAGCAGCGGAAGCGGAAGAGCAAGAAGGAAGAAGGAAGAAAGAAAGAAAGAAAGAAAGAAAGAAAGAAAGAAAGAAAGAATGAAAGAAAGAAAGAAATAAAGAAAGAAAGAAAAAATATGCTCTTCTAAAAGAGTGTATCTCTATTTACTTCCAGCACAAGCCTCAATTCTTGTTTTCTCCCATGAATGCATATCCATTCTGTTGGCTTCACAAGGGAGTTTCTCAATCATTTCTCTATCACAAAGCAATCACATCAATATTTTCCCAAGTGTTTCTCATCTTGTTGTCCATAGTTACCTTGTCTCCTGTGATTACTTGATGTGTATGCCTGTAGCCTAGATTCTTGCCTCTTTCCCAACCTTTCCAAGCTTTGCAGTATCCTCCTTCTTCTTAACTGTAGTCTGATTGAGTAGCTTTAACAGCAGATACGGTAGAGGAAGAAGACCTAGATTCCCTAATAATTAAGTCTCATGTTGTACATCACCCAAACTATGACTTCCACACTCCATAAAAATTAGGTTATGTTATATGATAGATATTTTATAGATAGTTAAAACTATATCAAGAACATGAAATTGGTCATGTGTTTTGATTTGTGTCAAATTTCACATTAACTCCTTATATAGTCCAATTTAAAAACAAAAAACTCAAAACACATGAACTGCACATTTACTGATTGCTGGCACATTCAGTTAAACTTGGTTATTTGTACTATTGCATCCAACATTACAAGTAATTACTTTGTAAATTTGAAGGTAACCTATTCATGATGTACCATATGCTACCTTTTTTCTAATTAACCATCTGCGTTTTAACTCAGAAAGACTACCATTATTCATAATATCTAATATTTATTTAGTCTGAGTAGACTACCATTATTCATAATATCTAATATTTATTTAGTCTTAGTATACACTAGACATGAAATAGCACATAGGCAGAAACAGATGTTTTCATGTGAGATGTATCCACAAGATACCACATTCATATAAACAAAAACAATAGTGATACATTTCAAAAAAAATCAATGGTGTTTTGTTGTTGTTGTTGTTGTTGTTGTTGTTCTAAAAATGTGTTTAGCTGTTAGGAAAAGTAATACTCGTGTAAATAATAGAATGAATTAGAAAAGAATGCTCATGTGTGTATCCATATGTGCCTAGTTTCAGATGAGAGCATAATGGAAGTCAGAAATCCACCTTAGGTCTTGTTTGACAGGTATTATCACATAATGCTCTCAGTGGCCCAGAACTCATGGAGTAGCCTAGGCTGGTTGGTTAAGAGCCTGCAAGATCCACCTGCCTCTGCCTTCCATGTACTGGTACTATAATCATATGTTGACACATGCAATTTATTCATGATATCTGAAGACCAAGACCAAACCTCGATCTTGTGTAACAAGCACTTTACAAACTCAAGCTATCTGGCTAGCCCTGAAAATGCTTTATTAAGGGAGAGAGGAAGCTGTTTTTCCAACTACTTCACAGCCTCTCCTATACCTACTACTCTCTAAAATGAAGCAGAGCCTATATGACTGGCTATCAGCCTGTAAGCATTGTGTGGACATTCTGAAGCACAAAGACCCATGAGCATTCTGTTTAACTGGTTTGTGCTTATTTCCATTTCATCTCTTTCCATGCAAAACTGATCATTATAAGCTTAACATGCATTTAAATTAGTGGAGGGTAAAATGATTGTGACTTCCTACAAAATATGAAGAAGCATCTGACGGAGCCCTCTCTTCTTGAGGGATCTGAGGGTGCAAAACAGGAAGAGACCAACTATGAAAATTCTTGGAAAAGCACACTAATCCTCGAGGACATTTTTTTTTTAATCCCTTGAGCTAAAGTACTTACATAAAATTTGTACAACTGGCATAGATTTGGTGTTGAAAATCCCAAGTTTCCTTTCATCCTTCTCTATGATAATCCTTTGTAGAGAAGTTACTAGGTTACAACATATGACTATACTGTTGCGAGAGTGAAGTCATATTCTGGTATCTTAGTCTAAGGTATGGTCTTTTAATTTGTGAGATTTAACCCCACATGGAAGCCATGTATTTGACATTCCGTGCTCCATGTATGTATGTATGTATGTATTTGTATACACAAACACACACATATATATATATATATATATATATATATATATATATATATAAAATAGTAAAAAGGGTTTTGAAAACAAAACAATGAAAAATTAATTCAAACTCAAATACTCAATGAATTCATGAATTCAAGCTGGTTTTGGCTGTTATGATGCATGTTGCTCTATAAGATTTAACTGCATCCCTGAATATGAAAACACAGAATAGTAAAAGATATTTTGGATTGACTTCCAAAGTATAGTCAGGGTAGTTCAACAATCATTGTCTCATACCAGAGAGGCTTAGCACCTAGTAGTTGCTAGGTCCATGAGGCTGAGTGCCTCTACAGGTCTAACCTGGTACTCTAGACAATCCCTGGAAATCCTGTGGTCTTCAGTCCACATCGCAAGCCCCAAAACATGAGGCATCCATATCAGGAAAGGATATGGTACTGTGAGCAAGAATATAGATGAACTTCCCCATGGGCAAAAAGGCAAAGGAAGGAACACAATAAAAAATTAAAAAAAAAAAAAAAAAAAAAAAAAGCTTTTCTTGGTCCCCAAACCCTCTGCACCTAAATCAAGCCAGGAAAGAATTGGTCTCCCAGGAATGTTCTTGCTCCTAAGGCCAGAGGAGAGATCACTACTTTAACACCAATAATTGTCCAAAGAAGGATCCTCAAGGCACACATAGGGCACAGGAACAGCAGAGCAGTTGGGGACAGTATCCTATCAGTCACCATCTGTGAACTCGAGCTAAAGCTGTCTGACAGCCCTCCACACTCAAATTCCACCCAGGAGAGAGTTGATCTCTCTAGGAGTGTTGACACTCCTACGATTGCAGGCTCACAGGCCCACAGGAGGGACAAGTTCCAGCCAGAGACAGCAAGACCAACTAACACCATAGGTAAACAGAGAGCAAGAGGCAAACATAAGAACTTAAGCAACAGAGACCCAAGATTACTTGGCATCATCAGAACCCAGTTCTTCCACCACAGCAAGTTTTGGATACCCCCAAACACTGGAAAAGCAAGACTCTGATTTAAAATCCTATCTGATGATGATGGTAAAGGATTTTAAGAAGGACATAAATAACTCCCTTAAAATAAATACAAGACAACACAGGTAAACAGATATAAGCCCTTAAAGAGGAAAACAAAAATCCCCTAAAGAATTACAGGAAAACACAACTAAAAAGGTGAAGGAATTGAACAAAACCACCCAGGATCTAAACATGGAAATAGAAACAAAAAAGAAATCTCAAAGGGAGACAACTCAGGAAATAGAAAAACTAGAAAAGAGACCAGCAGTCATAGATTCAAGCATCACAAATAGAATACAAGAGATGAAAGAGAGAATCTCAGGTACAGAAGATACCATAGAAAGCATTGACCCAATAGTCAAAGAAAATGCAAAATATTCTTAATTCAAAATATCCAGGAAACCCAAGACACAATGAGAAGACCAAACCTATGTACCATAAATATGGAAGAGAGTGTAGATTCCCAGCTTAAAGGGCCAGTAAATATCTTCAACAAAATTATAGAAGAAAACTTCCTTAACTTAAAGAAAGAGATGTCCATGAAGATACAAGAAGCCTACAGAACTTCAAATAGATTGGACCACAAAAGAAATTCCTCCGGACACATAATAATGAAAACACCAAATGCACAAAACAATGAAAGAATATTAAAAACAGTAATGGAAAATGTCAAGAAACATATAAAGACAGACCTGTCAGAATTACACCAAAATTCTCACCAGAGAGTATAAAAGCCAGAAGATCCTGGGCAGATGTCATACAGACCTTAAGAGAACAAAAATGCCACCCAGGCTACTATACCCACCATAACTCTCAATTATCATAGATGGAGAAACCAAGGTATTCCATGACAAAACCAAATTTAGACAGTATCTTTCCCCAAACCCAGCTCTTCAAAGATAATAAATGGAAAAGTCCAACACAAGGAGGGAAACTACACCCTAGAAAAAACAAGAAAGTAATCTTCTTTCAACAAGACCAAAAGAAGATAGCCACAGAGAAATAATTACAGCTCTAACAACACCACCACCAACAACAACAAAACCAGGAAGCATCAATCACTTTTCCTTACTATATCTTAACATCTATGGAGTCAATTCCCCAATAAAAAGACATAGACTAACATACTTGAACCTAAACAGGACCCAGCCTTTTGCTGCATACAGGAAACACACCTCAGTGACAAAGACAGAGCCTACCTCAGAGTAAAAGGCTGAAAAATATTTTTTCAAACAAATGGTCCCAAGAAACAACCTGGAGTAGCCATTCTAATATCAAATAAAATCCACTTTCAACCAAAAGTTATCAAAAAGGATAAGAAAGGACACTTCATTCTGGTCAAAAGAAAAATCGACTAAGATGAACTCTCAATTCTGAACATCTATTCTCCAAGTGCATGGGCACCCACATTCATAAAGGAAACTTTACTAAAGCTCAAAGCACACACTGAACTTCACACATTAATAGTGGGAGACTTTAACATCCCAATGTCAGCAATAGACAGATCATGGAAACAGAAACTAAACAGAGACTCAGTGAAACTAAGAGAAGTTACGAACCAAATGGATTTAACAGCTATCTATATAAAACATTTCATCCTAAAACAAAAGAATATACCTTCTTCTCAGCACTTCATGTTTTCTTCTCCAAAACCGAATATATATTTGGTCTCAAAATAGGCCTCAACAGATAAAAGAGAACTGAAATAATCCCATGCATCGTATTAGATCACCATGGACTAAGGCTGGTCTTCAATAACAACAAAAACAACACATGGAAGCTGAATAACACTCTACTCAATAATAACTTGGTCAAAGAAGAAATAAAGAAAGAAATTAAAGACTTTTTAGAATTTAATGAAAATGAAGACACAACATACCAAAACTTATGGTGCACAATGAAAGGAGTGCTAAGAGAAAAACTCACAGCTGAATGCCTTGAAAAAGAATGTGGAGAGAGCATACAATAGCAGCTTGACAGTACACTTGAAAGCTCTAGAAGAAAAAGAAGCAATGCACCCAAGAGGAGTAGATGGCAGGAAATAATCAACCTTAAAAGATACCTGAATATATAACAATGGCACATGATCCACTTTGTTTATAGTAGCCTTATTTATAATAGCCAGAAGCTGGAAAGAACCCAGATGTCCTTCATCAGAGGGATGGATACAGAAAATGTTCTACATTTA
The DNA here is from genome assembly GCF_900095145.1 of Mus pahari. Taxonomy (NCBI): domain Eukaryota; kingdom Metazoa; phylum Chordata; class Mammalia; order Rodentia; family Muridae; genus Mus; species Mus pahari. The sequence continues at coordinate 36,652,616 of NC_034591.1, read as the reverse complement.
CACAATAGAGTACTAGTCAGTTATTAAAAACAATGAGTTCATGAAATTTTTGGGCAAATGGATGGAATTAGAAAATATCATCCTGAGTGAGATAACCCAGTCACAAAAGAGCACACATGTTATGAACTTACTGAGAAGTAGACATTAGCCCCAAAGTTAAGAATATCCAAGATAAAACTCACTGACCACATGAAACTCAAGAAGGAAGACCAAAATGTGAATATTTCAGTCCTTCTTAGGAGGGGGGACAAAATACTCAATGAAAGAAAGACAGAGAAAAAGTATGGAGCAGAGAAAAAAGGCTATCCAAAGACTTCTCCGCCTAGGGATCCATCCTGTATACAGACACCAAACCACACTATAGTGGATGCCAAGAAGTGCTTGCTAATAGAAACCTGATATAGCTATCTCCTGAGAAGCTCTGTCAGAGCCTTACAAATACAGAGGCAGATGCTTGCAACCAGCCTTTGGAATGAGCACGGGATCCCCAATGTAGGAGTTAGAGAAAGGACTGAAGGAGCTGAAGGGGTTTGCAACCCATAGGAAATACAATACCAACCACCCAGACCGCCCAGAGCTCCTAGGGACTAAAGGATGAGCCAAAGAGTACAGAGTGGAGGGACCTATGGCTTCAACTACATATGCAGCAGAGGCTGGCCTTGTCAGACATCAGTAGGAGAAGAAGTCCTTGGTCCATAGTGTAGGGGAATACAAGGGCAGGGAGGCAGAGTGGGCCAGTGGATGAAGGAGCACCCTCATAGAAGCAGGGGGTGAGAGGATGGGATAGGGGGTTTGTGAGTGGAAACAAGGTAAGGGGGATAACATTTGAAATGTAAATAAATAAAATATCCAATTTTAAAAAAAGTTTCTCCTCTTTTGTGGTTTTTTTTTTTTTTTTTGTGGTTGTTGTTGTTTTGTTTTTTAAATCTGGTCAGCCAGAAGGTGCTGCCCACATTTATTGTAGGTCTTCACGCATTAGTTAAGTTATTCAAGTCGTCTTCCTAGCCCAAAATAGATCTCTTACTGAGAATCTCTTTCCAGGTATTTTAAGGTTGTGTGGAGTATATAACTAAAGATAAGCATCATAGAAGGAAAGCAGATGAGTGAAAAAAAATTGAGACTGGGTGAAATGAAAGACAAAATAATAATAAAGCATTTTGGGAAAAGAGATCCAAGAATAAAATTAAATATTTGCTCTGTTCCCATTATTGCTAAATGCTAATGACTATGTGTAATATCAAAGAAATGCTTGAAAACTATCCTAACATTAGCATAAATGATGACATCTGATTGTGGAAGGATTTCAAGAAATCTTAAATGTGTGTGTGTGTGTGTGTGTGTGTGTGTGTGTGTGTGTGTGTGTGTGTGATTTTATACACAAATCACCACTGCAGTGTGAATTTAAGGCTGAGAAATATTTCATGTTTTTAAAATATGTTTCCTTGTCATTGGATTATTTGAGTTTTTTGCTCAAACACTTCTGACTTCACTGTGAGGAGGTAAACAATGCCAATCCCATGTTCCTGGGGGTAAGCATCCTTATAAAGGTTATACCAGAGCAGTATGGTGTCTCTGTAGGGGCTTTGGATAACCAGCCTAAAAAGGTACAAGATGACTTCATGGGAGGACTATTTCAAAGCAGAGTTGATAGACAAGATTAGGGTTAGGCTTTGGGTTAGGGTTAGAGTTAGAGTTCACATTTTGCATACTTCTTGTCAAATCATGCAACTTCTTTCAAAGAAATATGGAATTGATAGAAATATTATTACCACGGTAAAAGTATAAGCTCTTACTCTTCTAAAAGAATCATTTTTGGACTTTTTTTTTTATCACATAAGGATATTGTTGATAACTGGAAACAAATGCAAAGGATGTATTTTAAATTAGAACTCACTGTAAATCAATTCTTGAATGTACAGTAGAGGAATTAGAGAAAGTTCTCCAAAAGGAGTAATATTTTTTTCCTGAGAAACAATGGATCTTTCCCATAGAATATAAGTGTGGAAACTACTTAAGCGACAACTTAATAAAAATTAATCTGATTCCCAAAGACCACTGGGTTTATTAAAGAAAAATAGTCTTGACATATTCAGAGTGTGTTTGTGACTTCTCCTAACATCTTGGAACCTTTTAATCATTACATTTTCTGATAAGTCGAATGCCTAAACATATGTAAATACATGAAATATAATTTATAGATAAAAATAAACAAACTTGTTTTGACAAACTTTCCCAGTTTTATGTTTTTAGTCAACTCGTGATTGCAGATGAGTAGAGATTCAAGTTTGGTATTGATTATTAATTGATAAGTTTCACCTGGATTAGTAATTATCATAATTGTTTTCCAAATGAAAATAAAACAGTGATGATTCATGAAGACTTATTCATTTCTTCAGGACATCATTCTTCAAACATGGATGACTGCTCTTCTAATTCAGCAGTACTTTTGAATGTTAGAATATTTCTCACCTGCAGTGCTTTTTATAATCAAAAAGTTATGAACATGACACTTGTCACAGTTAATGTAATATCACATTTTCTCTATTATTATACAACTCCAAGACAGTCCATAAAATAATTTACCAATTTCTGGTTATTAGTATTTAACAACTTCCAAGGTGTAAATACTCACACCTTTTCAATTTTAGGCTAAAATATAGTCAATAATACTAGAACACTTAAGGGATGAATAAACAAAAATATGCAGTTGTGTATTATGACAGAATGTTTCTACTATGTAAATAACTTCGAAAGCATAATAAACAGTAAAATAATCAAGGTGTGATAACTTTTAAATCCCGATAACACTTTGTTTTCTTTTATTTTAATTGTGGGTTTATTTATTTATTTATTTTTACTTTTCTTTTTTAATTATATATTTCTTATTTACATTTCAAATGTTATCCCCTTTCCTTGTTTCCCCTCCAAAAAATCCCTATCTTTCCCCCTCCCCCTGCTCATCAACCCACACACTCCCACTTCCCTGTCCTGGCATTCCCCTACACTGAGCCATCAAGCTTTCACAGGACCAAGGGCCTCTACTCCCATTGATGATCAACTAGGCCATCCTCTGCTACATATGCAGCTAGAGCCATGAGTTGTACCATGCGTACTCTGGTTGGTGGTTTAGTCCCTGGGAGCTCTAGGGGGGTACTGGTTAGTTCATATTGTTGTTCCTCCTACGGGGCTGATAGAGTTAACTAAGACTGTACACATTCCTGAAAACTTACAAATCAAATCATGTATACAAATTCAGCACTGCACCAAAATAACACCTCACTCTGTAGATGAAATTCATTTACATGCAGAGTAAAACATATGCTTTGGAAGGCAAAGTAGAAAGAACACCAAGGAGACGCAAGGAATGTGTCCTATCTCTGAGTCAGACTGTACTGTGATTTGTATTTGAAAGTCTGTATGGAGGTGCAGTAAACGGCTTAGAAGAGAAAGCATTGATGCCAACTCTAAAGACAGGTCAGATTCCTAAGATCCAGCAGGGTGGAAACTCAAACATCTCATTTACCCTCTGACGGGCATCCCTAAAGCATGGTATACACGTGGCCAGATATACACCCACACTTATATATCAACCCACATATTCAAGATAAATACATAAAGGAAGATAAACTGTTAAAAGTATCAAAAACATTCATTATATTCCTCCTGTGATCTTACAAATTTATAGACTTTGCTCCTTTTTAGTTACACAAAATGTCATCAAATTATGAGAATAAGTTTTGGGGAAAACATACCAAATAGTTATTTTAGACTTAAAATATTATTTTAAAAAGAAAAATGATTTCCCAATAGTTACTCCAAAAAGACTACCACACAAAGTTGGGGACTGTCATTGTTACTTGTTTTTAGAGCATACTATGTAACTTAAGAAAAGGAATTTGCTAAAATTGGTAAGCATGCATAATATTCTGTCATCATATTAATACAAATACTAAAATACTACTAGAGAACAAAGGCACAACTAAAAATATGTCTTCCAATGGAGCGTTTCTTTATCTTTCTGGTCTACACACACATGTTCACCCTACACATACACACACCCTCACATATACATATAAAACTTAAAAAGATCAATGAAAACTTTTATTTAATAAAATTAAAGCCTGTGTTTTACAATTTTCTTCTGCATAAAACAAGAAAATATAGACATAAAGTATAAATAAAATGTATGTACTATTTTAGTCACAAATACAGACTTGAACATCCTCTTTTAACACATTGTAATTATGTCTATGTGTATATATGTATGTATTTACATGTATACACACACACACATATATATATACGTATATACATACATATATATATATATATATGTATGTATATACGTATATATATATATATCATATTGGATCATATAGATATCTATAACAGAAAGCAAGGAGTGATGGGTTAATTTAATTAACATTTATGACATTATATTTAATTAGTTTGACTTCTGATAATTACTGTAAGACCAGTAGTACTCAAATGCTAAATTCTCTTTTAATGCTACTAAATATATATTTTACTGTCTTGCTTAGAAATCACTCCACTACTAGCCTTAGCATTTTAATCATAATTTAGGGACATTAAGATGGGAAAAGCATCCAAAACTTAATCCACAAATCTCATGATTTATTAGAAGCTATTTTTCTTACATTCTTACATCTGTGTCCTTACTGTCTTCAACCTTTTAAATATAACCAAAGCTGATGCCAACTTGGAGCAGTAATCACATTTGTATGGTTTCAGATTTGTCATACATCCCAATTTGTGTTTTCCCAAGCCGCTTTTGATTTACCCTATGTATTTACTCACCTACAGTAGATTTTGAAAACTTTGACAGCTATTAAAATAGAGAATATCAAGGAGGTTAGTTAGTGCCCTTATTAAAACATACGAAGACATTGAAATACAAAGGAAGAAGTAGAAATGTTTCATTCCTACTGAATTCATTGAGAAGCATCAGATTGGGGTTGGGATTTATGTTTTAAGTCATGTTTTACATATCTGTTTCATATTGACTATGCCTTTGTGTAATGGTATTTTTAACTATTTATGCTTGCCAGCTTTAAAGTTGGTTTCTTTGTAGGTGTCCAAACAATTGAGCTTGTTTGTTAAAAGAGGAAACGTGTGCCATGTTTCTTTAGTATAGTAAATGCTGATATCACTTCTCAGAAATTGATACTTGTATGTATTATTTCTTTATTTGTTCATAAGAATTGTACTCTAGATAAGAAATTGTGAATGAATCAACTTATCATGAAAGCCTTTTAAGAAAAGCATTTCAGTGCCTGGCAAACACAGAAGTGGATGCTCACAGCCAGCTATTGGATGGAGCACAGGGACCCCAGTGGAGGAGGTAGAGAAAGTACCCAAGGAGCTGAAAGTGTCTGCAACCCTATAGGTGGAACAACAATATGAACTAACCAGTACCTCCAGAGCTCGTGTCTCTAGCTGCATATATAGTAGAAGATGGCCTATTCAGCCATCATTGGGAAGAGAGGCCCCTTGGTCTTGCAAACTTTATATACCCCAGTACAGGGGAATGCCAGGGCCAAGATGTAGGAGTGGTTGGGTAGGGGAGCAGGGGTGAGGGGAGGGTATAGGGGACTTTCAGGATAGCATTTGAAATGTAAATAAAGAAAATATCTAATAAAAAAAAGAAATACTATAAAAAAGAAAAGCATTTCAAAAGGTACCAAATGTAAATGTGTGTAACACATGTATGTGCATTGCTGCTTCTTTGCTCCTGTATACATGCACCATGCATGTGTCTACATTTTGAATCTTCTAAGGTGCTTACCAGTTCACAAAGGCTTTTATATTTTTATATTCTATTTTGTTCTTTGCTATTATTAGAATCTGATACATGGGGTTCTTAAATACTGCTTTCGACTTCTCAGAACCTTTGACTTTTCCAGACTCAAGTTACCGTATTATATAATTTATTGAAAGCCAATAATTACTAAGACATGTGGTAGGCGCTTATCATGAGTAACGTCACACTACTGGCTCTATGTACAAGCTAGAATAGGGCAAATGGTACAATTAGAGGCAAGTTCCTTGGTGCATAACAATAGAAGCCTTAGTGACACTGTAAGATTAAGAAAAGGCTAAAACATCTTTAAAACTACTCATTACCACCAGTCAAGATGTGCATATTTGACCTTTATGGTAATCAGAAGCATCACCGCTTATGCAGTAGGTGGCTAAATAATCGTCACTTTTGACACAGTGTTCCTTGAAGTGACCGAAGGTTAACATGCTTGATCTGGAAGCTGACGCAGACATTGAATCAACTCATCAGCGGTCACAGTGAAAGGCCACTATCACCTAGGTTACAGTGACAGAATAGAATGTTGTAGGTTTTCTTCTCAGCAAAAGACAGAGGGATGTAAGTGCTGACTGCTCTGTGCATCTCAAAGGTTACAAAATTACAGAGAATCCTCTCCCCGGGGCGCATATTCACTCTGTGTTGTGATAATCATGGAACTTGCATCAAAAATAATTGCTTTGTTTATTACCGTGTTGTCTTCTGGTATTAAAGCTTCATCCTAGATTCAGAAATTTCCCCACACTGATCTCTCTCCCTTTCCCTGGGATTCCCATTAACCTCAGTCTTTTTAATTTGAATATATGAGCAGTTGCAATGAGGAATCTTAAAACTAAATCAGTATTTCAAGTAATATAAAATCAACACCATAATGAGAGCTAACATCACAATTCTAGCACTTTAAAAATATTTTTAATCATGTGTAATAAATGTAACGGTTTCTGCAGTAACCCTACCTCCAGTGTTTCAGTTGAAGATGTACAAATCCGTGAGATAACTATTGTTATTCTTTAACATCAAATGAAACTAATTTTGTGTTGGAGAGTAATCATAAACAATTATGCTATGTATGCTATGCCCATATGATTTTTGGAGCATGATAATGTATCATATACATACAGAAGAGTTTACCTGTCATAAAAATTATGTTAAAGGGATAAAAACTTATTTTGCAGGTAGCCAAGGTAAGAATGGTTTAAGGCACAAAGCCAAAATCCCCCAAATATCTGTGACTATGATGTCATATAAAAGTGGACATTAATAATTGCCTTTATGAAACACAACATTAACCAGTATGCATCTAGAAAAGCAGGTAACTTCCTGTATTTCAGTCATTGCTCTTGCTGTGAAAACTTGAGAGTGCTTCAGGATTCATTATGATGCATGGAATATATAAGCAATAAGGCATGACAGGAAGTGTGGTTATCATAAGATAATCACACCCCTGGGTCATTACAAAGCAAAAGCAAGGATAGTGTCCCTTCCATTCCCCCTGGGGTGTGATTACTGAACAACAAATCCTCCTCCATGCCATTACCTTAGAGCTTTATAGAAAGTCTTTGTAGGGAAGAAAAACGGTATGCTTTTATTGCTTAAAGAAGACAAAGTTGGCAGTTTATAGCATTAACGTTTCATTTAAGTCAGTCAGTTTGCCAATACTAATCTGTTCCTTTACAGTGAATACCTGCCAAGGCCAATCATAATCCAGGACCATAAAAACAGGGCCCATTCTTCATTTGTGTATTCACAAATAATGCCGTTTCCCCCTAGAAGCCTAATATCCAAAAATAACATGTGCAAGAAATAATCTCCTTCAAATATTACTACTTTCCAAAGTCATGAACTCAGATTTACAGACTGGATTGAGGAGAGCAATGTAAAGCAGCTTACTGATCAAGCACGAGTCAATAGTGAAGAAAATTCACACGGTTCAGGAAGCTCCTGAAGTTTGAAGGATTTACAGTCTCCTTTCCAAGATTATAAAAGCAGCAACAATGGCTAACCATGAGAGCTGTTTGCCAACCATGAAGTTGTGTAGGGGCTTGAAGGATTCCTCTTTCACGAGACAGCACTATGATGGGGTAGACTTTTTGGTGATGTAACTGCATTTAAGTATACATCCTATAAGTAATCCCTGCCTTCTGCTTCTTTAAGCTATCGCACTGAACTGAATGACTCACTAAGGTAGACTTAGGAAACTTTTTCTTTAGTTTGTTATTGTTGCCCTATCTAAAGTGAACAGGCCATGAGTCACACCTCTGCAATTAAAACCACACAACAGAAAACTACTTGATCAGACTTCTTGGCATAAATACCTGCAGTACTAAATAGTATCACAACATCTTTAAAATGAAACTGATCAATATACCAACCTAAATACAATGGGATGTATTACAAAATGAAATTTAAAAGGAATTTTCTTTCAGATAGACAGATTTTAAAATATTTAGTGAATCAAAAGAAGGTAAACACATACACACACATGGGGAGCTAGCAGGAAGAGAGAGAGAACTGTCATAAAAATTTAAATGGTAGAAGAAATGGATAGTGAATAAAATAATAACAAAATAAAGTATCTTGGTAGAAATATGAATTACAGAGTGTGACAGGGTAGAGAAGTTATTGGTGCCAGGAGAGAAATGGGGCACTCTTTCTGTTTCTCTAGCAATAACATTTTATAAGACTTTAGATAAAAGTCACAACTAAGATATTTACATAGATATGCAGTCAAGATATAGAACTTGTCTACCCCTTATGGGAGTGAGTTTCCAAGTTTGGACTCCAGAGGTCAACCCTTGGTGAGTCTCTGGTTTTCTTTTGCTTTGCTTTGCTTTGATTCTATTTTAGAGACGGGTTCTCTCGCTGAGGTTCAAGACACTTCAATTAACCTCACCAAAAAGCTCCTGGAGTCTACCTATTGCTGAATCCTCTATATTAAGATTACAATGATGTGTCAACACAATCTACTTTTAACAGGAGTTCTATAGATTACCCTTAGGCCCTCATGCTTGAAAAGTATGCATTTCATTGGGTTTACCATATTCCATGCTCTCTGATTTTGTTGTTGAATAATATTTTATAGCATAGAAATATCACACACACACACACACACACACACACACACACATACTTACATATACATGCATATGAATTTATGTTGTTAAAAAGGGGTTTTGTATCTATAACAATTTTTCATTTCTCTGGTATTGATGATTAAAGCAGAAAATTTACTGATAAATCATATGATAGGTGCATATTTCTTTTCTTTCAAACGTGTTCATTAACTTCAACGTCTCTATAGCATTTAAAATTGCAACTAGGACCATGTGAGTCATTAAGTTTTCCTATACTTCTATTGCCACTGAAATACATAGTAGTATCTTATTATTGTCTTGATTTGTAGTTCCATAGTAGTTAATGGTGTGACTTGTCATGGCTAATATGCTTAGTTTTCATATATGTATGTACTTCAGTGGAAGATCTGCCAGGTATTTTGCCTCTGTGCCATGTTTAACTTTAACTTTAGAGGTTGAAATACTCTCAATACACTGCACGTATTAGTCCTTAATTGCTTTGAAGATATTTTGATCAGAACTCACCAGCCTCTTCTCTCATCAGGGACAATCATTGTGTAAAGGCATTAGATTTGAATTCAGTCATCATTACCAGCTTCATTTTGTGGATTGAGCTTCCAGTGTCCAGGAATCTTAGCCCAAATGCTGACAGTGTCTTCTTAGAAGTATATGGCTTTACATTTTCCTTCAAAATCTGGGGTAAAACTTGAGTTAATTTTTAAGAAAATTTTGATCTTTATATTGGGGATAATTTATTAATTAACATCTTACAAGGCACAATTTTCCCAGCACCATTTTTTGATAAGTCCATGGTTTTATATTATATTGTTTTTGTGCTTCTGTCAAAAACAAACAAACAAACAAAAAATCAGGTGTCAAAACTTGTTTGGGGCTCTTCTTGGAGGTATCCATTTTCACTGATTTGTATGTCTGATCCCATGGCAATAACCAGAATATATAGCCATATCATTATATACCAACATAAGGAACCTAAATAACTCCAATGTTCCTGTGTAGGATATATAAAACAATACATAAGATATAAATACATCAGGGATCTGCAAACCATGAATTTGGATAAAATGCCCCTCTGGGGACCCTGCTTTTCCTTCTGCATTATATAATCTAGTTCATTTTCCACTTGAAGTTTGGAATTATCTTTTATAGTTATCTAAATATCTTGCCTGGATTTTGGTGAATTATTTTAAATCTGTGTATCAGTTTGGGGGAGAGATTTTTTTATTATTATTGTCTTTATTTACATTTCAAATGCTATACCAAAAGTTTCCTATACCCCTCCCCCCACCTCTGCTCCCCTACCCACCCACTCCCACTACTTGGCCCAGGCCTTGCCTTGTGCTGCGTCATATAAAGTTTGCAAGACCAAGGGGCCTGAGATTTTTTTTTAATATTCACTTTATTCATTTACATTTAAAATTATATCACCTTTCCAGGATTCCCTTCCAAAAACTCCCCACCCCACCTCCCCTCCCCTTTGCTTTATAAAGGTGCTCCTCCACCCACTCACCCACTCTAGCCTCACCTCTCTAGCATCCCCCTATGCTGGGGTATCAAGTCTCCACAAGACCCTCCCATTGATGCCAGATAACACCATCCTCTGCTATATATGTAGCTGGAGCCATGGATCCCTCCATGTGTACTCTTTGGTTGGTGGTTTAGTCCATGGGAGCTCTGGCTGCTTCCAGTTAGTAGATACTGTCCTACCGACTGAATTGTAATCCCCTTTAGCTCCTTCAGTCCTTCCCCTTGCTCTTCCATTGGGGTCCCCGGGCTCAGTCCAATGGTTGGCTGTGGATATCGAAATCTGTATTAGTCAGGTGCTGGCAGAACCTCTCAGAGGACAGCCATACCAGGCTCCTGTCCAGCAAGTGCTTCTTGGAATCAGCAATAGTGTCTGGGTTGGGTATCTGCAGATGAGATGGATACCTAGGTGGGGAGGTCTCTGGATGGCCCTTCCTTCAGTCTCTGTTCCATTTTTTTGTCCCTGTCTTTCCTTTGGACAAGAACAATTCTGGGCTAAAAATTTTGAGATGGGTGGTGGCCCCATCCCTCAAAAGGGGGCAATGCCTATTTCCTGGAGGTGGTCTCTACAGGTTCTACCTCCCCCTTTGTTGGGAATTTCGGCTAAAGTTATCCCGGTTGGGTCCTGGGAGCTTCTTGTTTCCATGACACCTGGGACTTTCTAGTGGCTATGCCTAGTTTGTGGAGGGTGGAGGTTTTTCAAAGTCTGCTTCTGTATGCATGATGAACCATCTTGTGGGGCTTCAGGTCTACCTTGGGAAATGGCAGGACCATCCTGGGGGTCTCAATCACTAGTCATTAGCTTGTTTTTAATCACACATTAAACTCAAAACATAACTGAACCAGTGAGGCCTGCATCTGAAAAGCAAACAGGACCTGTATTATTTAGGATTATTTTAAGAGCTGAGAGTGAGGGATGTTATTGTAGAAGCCTTCGATATATCACATTTTCAGCTGTGGGTGTAGAGTCAACTAAACAGGAAGCCATTGAAGAAAGTCCTTAAAACTTGTGATAAAAAAATACTGAAGTGTAACTTTTCAGTGTTATTGACTTCAGGCAGGGGTTGGGGAAGGACTCACCTTTCATGGGTTGACCATTGGGAGCTTGACTTTGGTACAGTAACAATACAGACAACTTAAACTGTACTTGGTATATTTTTCCTTAATTTTTGTCTTATGGAGGATGGGGGCTAACAAGGGTAGGAGGGTGGATCTGGAACCTGATGGGAAGCAATAATGACGTGGTACACTGTGAAAGTCCCAAATAATCAATTTTAAAATGCTGGGAAAAAAATGATCTGTAAGAATATTTCAAATATTTGATACAGAAAACTTAACTAGTTAAAAGTTCAACCAACCCCTCAAGTTCTATTGCTATTTATTCCTTTCAGAACCATGCCAGGTTGCTTTCTGCTTCTGAATTTAATGTTTGCAACTCACTGAAAATCTCTCCTACCTTAGCATGACAAGTAAGGTATTAGCTCGTTCTTGCATCCATGTATCAGTTTAAGTAGCACTTCCTCCTTGAGGTCTTCTATGATTTCTAATCTGTTACCCCACCAGCCGCCATGGGGTCCTTCCCTGATATTACTGAATACTATCATTTTTTAAAATTATTAGCAATAGGTGTATAGTTCGCGTAAGTGATTTATTCTGACCTTCCCTCTTTGAAATGTGAGACCATGTTGTCTTTGTCTATTCCTTTGCTTCCGCTGTCTAATACAAAGGCTGACACACAGTAGAAGGTACTTTATGATAAATATCTTCTTGGTGGAATGTGTAAATGAATATATTTACTTAAGGCAAAGAAGCCTGAAAGCAATTTGAAGAGACTATGGCTTAATCAATGCTTGGAAGAAAGAATAACGCTTCAGTAAGCAAGCGGGATGAGAAGGAAGAGTTCAAAATGGGAACATGATGCTTGACTGTGGAGGGCTTTGACCCTCTAGAGTGGGTGATTTTACATTTGCCTGGGGGTAATGGGAATGCTTCTAACAAGGTTGACATAATAACATACTATTTTAAGAAAGCTAAGTGGGAATAATACACCAGATTAGGGTGGGAGTTGGTGAGCTCAGATAGAAACAGGTTCCAGTTCAGAATAATATCATTGATAATTTTGCTGTGATAGCAAGGGACCTAGGAGGTGTCAGTCTGACTGGAAAGAAGACTTAGCGTGGAAACACCATGAGAAGATTTGTCTTCTGTAGCAGGGCCCCTTCAACTGTCTGATCTGATCAAAGAATAACAGCAATGAACTAGAGGTAGAATTTTATACCTCTTGAATGGCATTTTCTTTCATTATTGTTTGCAAATTACTTCTTTCAGTATTGAGAATTTTTTTTCCAGGCCCAAATCATTGCAGGTGACTTCATAGGAACCTGGTTTATCCTTGCTTATGTTTGAAGTCATTTACCTATTAGTAAATAATCCCCTACTTTATAACTGAGGAGGTTGCTTGCTCAATTGACCCGGCAAAGGCTTAATATTGATTAGAATAAGAATCAAGAGCCGGGCGTGGTGGTGCACGCCTTTAATCCCAGCACTTGGGAGGCAGAGGCAGGCAGATTTCTGAGTTCGAGGTCAGCCTGGTCTACAAAGTGAGTTCCAGGACAGCCAGGGCTATACAGAGAAACCCTGTCTTGAAAAACAACAACAACAACAAAAAAAAAAAAAAAAATTCAATCTGTGTGAACTTGATTTTCTTATAGGAACATATGGGTATTATTCAGACATCATCCTGCTTTAGTGTGTTCTTAGATTTAGAATAGGGAATAATGGTCCCGAGACTGCTGATTTTTATCCCACATTTTTGTGGATCACTATTTGTTGTGCTCAATTTGTGCTCTGAGAGTTGCCTCTGGGAAGCTTCCAAACTGGGGTCAGCCCAGGATGGCATCCCAAGACTTCCCTTATGAAGGAAGCCCTAGCTCGTCTCTCATTTTTTTTTCTTAGTCCCTGGACAAAAATTCCAGAAGCATCCACTTGACACCAAACTTTCTAGGCCAGTTTTTTTTTTTTTTTTTTTAACTGTGAATCGCTGCTATGATTTTCAAGGACTGTTCTATATTCTTTCTGTTCAGGCGGTTCTTAATCCTGGCAGGACACAGCTCTCTGAAGCTGAGAACTTTGAAGCAGTTTCAGTAGGAAAACCAAATAGTTGTGACATTTCTACTTACTAGGCTTCACTTACAGTTCATTTCAGAGGGTGACAATTAGAAGAAACAAGGAAGGGCTTTGTTTTGTTTTGCCAGACTCATTTCAAGGAACACTACACACACGGCCTGCCTACTTGCTTGTTCGGTTAAAGAAAATGTTTCCACTGCTCTTAAGGCTGCATAGTTATGGAAAATGGCTTTGGGTGCCAAACCCACCAAGCAACATTCACAACACCAAAGGCCTCTGCACTTGACTTAGTGTGAATTTCTCCTTACTCGAATAGATCAGCCAAGAGTTAAAAAGTGTCACTGGCCCTTGGAAATGGGACAGGATCAGTCAGCCTCAATTTGAGCCCCCACTCACTGTTGATAAGCAAAGAGAAGTTTCCTGAATTGCAAGGTAATAGTTTCTTGTGGGAATGCAGCCATGTGATAATTGCAGAATTTGGTTCTCTGGCCTCTACATTGCTCCTTTGCTTGGAAGCTTGCTCTGCCAAGGATTTGTGATGGTTATTAAAGATGACTTGGAAAGTCAAAAAAGGCCAAGGAAGTCATTGTGGCTTCTATCCCTGTTTTGACATCGCTTACTACAATTTTCTATGAGGTAGTATCAGAGATATTATTACTGGTGCATAGTATTGTTAGCTAAATTACAGTATACCTCTCATTCAATTTCACACTGGGAAAAATTGAAAACTTGCAACAGACAAGGAAATTATTATGTAAGAACTTGCATGGTACAAAGAAATCCAAGAAATAAATGATTCATCTTTAGTATTCTGAAAGACACCTTATTATTAGTCTAATACATAAATAACTGGAATGAATTATCCCATATCTATAAGTAGCTTTATCTGGATAAATCAGCCACTGGGATCATATTTATGAATTCATGGACATAATGTAATTATGAAATATTCATTACGGTTTCCTTGTATGAAAGTGTGGAAATTCACTCCACACTCAAAGTTTAAGGGAAAAAAAAAACCAGTTCAATGAAAGGTTTGGCTTTTCCTTTTATAGGGATTTACAGTACTTATCATCGGGTATAGTTCACATTAGCATCCGGTGACATTGCTTTGTCTGTATATATTTCTAGCTGTCAACAGAATGTCCTGAGGCAATTGCATCTCGATTCTATAGCTATCTTCTATTCTTTTAGAATACACAAGGGTCTAATTTTCCATTGGCAAAGCATGAAATCATGTAAGAATGCCACGTAGACAGCGTGTGCAAACAAGTAGCTGTTTTTCAACACATCAAAATGCTTGGTAATCTCACTGAAGTAAAGAACTGGGAAATCAAGACTTGTTGTAAGAAATTAAGGTTTTTTTTTCAAAGAACTAGCAATATCCTGAAACTCAAGCAAATTTGTTCACTATTTACATGTTAATATGTATAGCTATATCATTTTTCTTTGATTTACAATGAAATTGCTTTGTATCAGAAGTATCTCCTGCTTATAGATCACATGCACTTTAACTTCATCATGACCAGTGCTTGACAATCATCAAATTAACACTGCATTGAATAGGTTATGACTTGCATCTGACTATGTTAATTTTAAGGATCATTCAGTACAGTGTACTAAAAGGATGTATAAACTAAGTGTTCATTTATTCATTGTTTGGGTGCAGTAGGATAGGTAGTTAATGTAAACATAAATTCTCTTTAAAAAGTGACATTATAAAATATACTAAATGATGCATTCGAGATTCCCCTACCCTCTCTGGAACATGTCTGAGTTTGACAAACTGTTTGAAATTATCAATTCAATGATGCCCTTAAAAGGGGTTAGCTTTGGCATATATCTAAAATACATTCAAGACACAAGTCTTTTCTGATACAAGAACTACAGGAAGCTCCATTTAACACCAGCGAGATGACTGAAGTGGCTTAAATTATCATTCTGTATATGCACCCCACATTTCCACAACTTCAGGGTATTTTTAAACATTCTTGCTACATGATGTACAATTTGCTTAACAAGTGGCATTCATAGGTCTTGCCATAAAATAACTTGTTGTAATTTAAGCCAACATGTTTTAAATAAAAGGTAGCTAAAGTCTGTAATCTCTGGTGTATCACATATAGTGAAAGCTTCCATAAAAATGGATTTCCCAGGCAGTCAAAGATCATAGTTTCCCCTTAGGAAATATCATAATTTATGTTTTCCCCTCATGTATTTCAGTATATCTTTACTGACTAGTTTCACCAATGATGTGATAAACTTGACAAATAAGACTAAAAGTAGAGAGGAAGAAGGAATAAAACACTTATTTTCTTCCTATTTTTTTTTTAAATTTCCAAACATTAGCAATTAATATAATGGCCAGGACTTGCATAATCAATTAAAGAAAAATAAATTTTGTAACTTATGATTGATATGCAGTTTATTGTGTATGTTTAAGGGGAAATTTTTGATAAGTTTGGATGAAAAGTGAGTAGGTAAAACCATCATCAAAAACAAGAAAATGAATTTTTTTCCATGTACTACTTGCAAATTAATCTCTACCAGTTTTCACAATAGTTCATATTTTCTCCTTACATGTAAAAATGGAGACCAACATGATGCACAAGGGTTTGTATTAAGTAATGCAAATAAACTGCCATGAGTGAGTACTGGCTTTCTTCCTATATATACCTAGAATCTTACACAAATGCAATCACGCAGCTCTCAGACTTCTTTTGATCCTTCTCCTTTATTCTCATGCAGTTACTGTGTGTTTCACACCAATATTTCACTCCGTCGTGTGACACTTCATTTTATCCGGTATTCTACATTTTGTTTACCTATCACCTGCTGATGCACATTTGAGTTGCTAAATAAGGTGGCAGTGAACATTCCTGTGTAAGTCGTTATAAAGCACTCATGGTTATTATTACCTTTGGGTAATTGCCCAAACATGGAACATCTAGATTATGCAGTAAGGGCATATTTTATTTGATGAAGTAGAAACCAACTTATTTTCCAAAATAATTGATCTTTACATTTTACAACCACTCTGGAAACCTGAAAAGGATCCAATTCATTTATATCCTCACCCAAGCTTAGTGTCATCAGCCTCTTTTATTACTGTCAGTTTAATAGATATATGATATACAGATATCTTACTGTATTTTAATTGGCAGTTTGTTAATGATAAATTAGGTTTAGCAATTTTCATCCATGATCCCTTACTAATAATATGGTCTGAGGCAATTTTTCCATGTTTATTTTAGTAAAAGCCATTTTTAAAATTATTTTATTAGTTTCTTCATTTGTACTTCAAATGCTATCCCAAATGTCCCCTATACCCTCCTCCCCACCATGCTCCCCTGCCCACTCACTCCTACTTTTTGACCCTGGCGTTCCCTGTATAGGGCATATAAAGTTTGCAAGACCAAAGGGCATCTCTTCCCAACGATGGCTGACTAGGCCATCGTTTGCTATATATGAAGCTAGAGACATGAACTCTGGGGGTACTGATTAGTTCATATTGTTGTTCCACCTATAGGTTTGCAGACCCCTTCAGTTCTTTGGGTAATTTCTCTAGCTCCTCCATTGGGGTCTCTGTGTTCGATCCTATAGATGACTGTGGGCGCCCACTTCTTTATTTGCCAGGCACTTGCATAGCCTCACAAGAGATAGCTATATCAGTGTCCTTTCAGCAAGTTCTTGCTGGCATATGCAATAGTGTCTGCGTTTTGGTGGCTGATTGTAAAAGCCATTTGTAATAATGTGGGTCTTCTACCCTTTTCTATCCATCCACTTTGTTCCCCAAAGTAATGACTCAGATTCCTTATTTTATTCTTTTGAATTTTAATGGTTATTTTATATATTTACACTTAAAATGTTAACCCCCTTCCAAGTTTCCCCTCTTCACACCCCTATCCCCTCTCCCCTCCCCCTGCCTCTATGAGGGTGCTACCCCACTCACCCACTCCTGCCTCACTGCCTTAGCATTCCCCTATGCTGGGGCATCAATCCTTCACAGAATCAAGGGCCTCTCCTCCCACTGATGCCAGATAAGGCCATCTTCTGCTACATATACACCTGGAGCCATGGGTCTCTCCGTGTATATTCTTTGTTTGATGGTTTAGTACCTGGGATCTCTGGGAGATCCAGTTGGTTGATATTATTGTTCTTCCTATAGAGTTACAAACCCCTTCAGCTCCTTCAGTCCTTCCTCTAATGCCTCAACTGGGGTTTCCTTGCTCAGTCCAATGATTGACTGCAAGCCTCCTCATCTGTATCTGTAAAGGCTCTAGCAGAGGGATGGATCCCCAGATGGGGCCGTCTCTGGATGGCCTTTCCTTCAGATTCTGGTCCACTTTTTTCCCCTGCATTTCCTTTCAACAGAAACAATTCTGGGTTAAAATTTTGAAAAGAGTAGGTGGTCCCATCCCTCAACTGTGGGCTGTGCCTAATCTCTGGATATGGTCTCTACAGGTTCCTTCTCCCCTTTGTTGAATATTTCAGCTAATGTTGTTCCTGTTGAGTCCCGGGAGCCTCTTGCTTTCCTGGCATCTGGGACTTTCTGTTAGCTAGCCCCAGGTGCCCATCCCCCACTGTTATATACCTCTGTTCAATTTCCTGACCCTCTGTACATCTCTCCAATTTCTTCTCATTCCTGATCCTGCCCCCTTTTTCCTCCCCCCCTCCTCTGTTCCTCCCAAATCCCTCTAACTCTCTACCTTCAATGATTATTTTGTCCCCCCTTCTAAATAGGACTAGCATCCACACTTTGGTCTTCTTTTTTTTTGACCTTCATATGGTCTGTAAGTTGTATTATGGACATTCTGAGCTTTTTTTCCTCATATCCACTTATCAGAAGGTACATACCATGTGTGTTCTTCTGTGACTGTGTTACCTCACTCAAGCTGATATTTTCTAGTTCCATCCATTCGCCTGTGAAATTCATGAAGTCATTTGTTTCTGGTGGCTGAGTAGAGTGCCTAGGCCAATAATTTTGGATTTGTTTCCCAATTAACTCATATCTTAATTACACATTTATTTTATTCTAAGTCATTCCACATGGCTTGTTACATGGTCCTTAGTTTTATAAAAACCATCTTCTTCTGTGTCTGGAATGAATCTCCTGCTCCTGACTATTTTCCCAGAATTCCTTTCTCTATCAGATGTCACACCTTCTAATCTTGCCTCAGCTCATTGACCAATCAGCCTTTAATTGACAGGTTATGCTTCCATTTAGCACACGAATTTATCTCTACATTTACCCTTCTTAGTCCAATAAAGGTCTCTTTCTCTTACAATGAAAAACTATACACAATAATAGCAATTTTGAAAACAATCACATTGTCCAATTCATTTGTGTTTGGCAAATTAGAAGGAAGTACTCTCTGTTTTATCTTGGTGAGTTCAGTGTTTTGCACCTAAACCAACCTTTATTATAACTTTTATAGACCACAAAACATTTTCCTAAATCCTAAACAATTTAAGCTTAATTGTGAGACTATAGCTATCTAGTCTTCAACTCCATCAGATACCTTAGAAGAAATAAATATTATGTGAATATATACAAAATGCAGCTTCCAAAATTACAGAAATGACAGAATTGCTGGCTAACTGGACAGTCACCCAAGGTTTCTCTGTGTCATAGGAGCATCCATCTTTCACTTTCTGTCCAAGAGTATCTGACAGACCTTTTTGTGAAGCAGGAAATATGAACGACTGCTGACCATGTCTTGGCAAAGCTCAACAGTCAACTTTCCTGCATGTTGTTCATTCAGTTTGGACAACTTACTATCAGCAGTTAAAGCAAGGGCAGTCTAGCCCAGTGCCTAGGTTGCCACTTTTGAAGCAAATTCCATATGGAGATCTTCAATGCTCACTATCTTCTCTGAAGTATAATGGAGATGCTGCCAATATCAGAACTGTCTCATTGTTTAAAAAGATATTAGCCCAGAAACTTGGAATATCCAAGACACATTATGGAAAACAGAAGAAAATCAAGAAGGATGACCATTTGTGGATACTTCATTCCTCCTTAGAATAAGGAACATAANTCTCATGAAAGGTTATAGGTACAGGGACAAAATTTAGAGCTAAGATGAAAGGATGGACTATCCAGAGAGTACCCCATTCGGGAGTCCATCCCATCATCAGCCACCAAACCTAGATACTAATGCTCATGCCAGCAAGATACTGCTGAAGGGACCCTGATATTGCGGCCTCTTGTGAGGCTATGCCAGTGCCTGGTAAACACCGAAATGGATGNTCACAGCCAGCTACTGGATGGAACACAGGGTCCCCAGTGGAGGAACTAGAGAAAGTACCCAAGTACCTGAAGGGGGCTGCAATCCTGTAGGTGGAACAACAACAGGAACTAACCAATACCCCCTGGGTTTGTGTTTCTAGCAGCATATGTAGCAGAAGATGGCCTAATCGGCCATCAGTGGGAATAGAGGCTCCTTGGTCTTCCAAACTCCATATGACCTAGCACAA
Organism: Mus pahari; assembly: GCF_900095145.1. NCBI lineage: Eukaryota > Metazoa > Chordata > Mammalia > Rodentia > Muridae > Mus > Mus pahari. Next base: position 36,632,558 of record NC_034591.1, on the reverse strand, counting down.
GGCAAGGCCTGGGCCAAGTAGTGGGAGTGGGTGGGTAGGGGAACAGAGGTGGGGGGAGGGGTATGGGAATCTTTCGGGATAGCATTTGAAATGTAAATAAAGAAAATAAAAAAAAAGCCTTTTATTAATAAAGCACTCTTAAATACCATTTTTCTGTGGATCTCTGAGGTTTTTGGAGACCATCTATCTATAGTGTATATCAATAAGCTGGTATTGCTTGTTCCTAACTATTTACTATCTGTTCAACCTAGAAAAAATATTTCTGAAATCAACTAGACTAATATCTAATAGGACCATAAGTTCAATTAACTATTGCATTTCGTAGTCATCCTACACGTTTTTTAATAGCAACATTTTAAGAGTAGAACTTAACATTGCATTTTTAAGAATTATGTAATTACAACATCTTAAAAAGAGTCTATAGATAGTATGTTGTAACCAAAGATAACCTCAATTTTATATCACTGTACACAACTCTAAACCAATGTAAGATCTTTCTCTTATTAGTATTATTGGGTCTAAACGTAAATTAAATAATCTATACCTTTTTGTCCTGTTATTGCTATAACCTCCTGTTTTCTTTTCATACATTCTCCCCTTTCTCCCCCTAATAGTAGACGGGAGAGAATAAAGGATAGATGAGAGAAAAAGAAATCCATGTGTTGAATCTAACCTCCTATATTTTATTTCTTCCCTTCAAAACTTGTAATCACTCGGCTTAAATGATGATGAACACCCATCATCCATTGAACAACCGAAAACCATCCCTCCCACCACTTGTGAATGGAGGCATAGCTCTCTTAAAATGTCTTCCTACTGATTTGGGGCATCATTTTCCTTTTGAGAGCTCCTTTAAAATTTTGAAGTATTAGTCAATCTTAAGAAAGCTAGCTGTAGTATTTGCTGTCCAGTCTCTGCGTGCTGAGAAAGTTCAGGGTTTAACTGAAGTCCTAACAGGAACAGTCTGTTATGTTAGACCAATTGGAATGAGCAGTTCTACTAGAAGCTGTCCTGGAAGCAGGTTTTAATGCAACAGCTATTAAGACAGTCCAAAGTGGGTGGAAGCATGGTGCCGGAATAAATATACCTATCTCAGTGTTTCAGCATTCTCAACATGAAGCTTGTCAGTGCTGATTCTTTAACTGTTTTTTTTGTGTGAAGATCAAAACTTTACTATAACATTGTAGTATTATAAAATTCATTATACATTTCTTCATTAACGTGTATGGAATGAGCAGTGTGCACAATTCATTTAAAGGCTATTCTCTGATCTCTGACTGAGTAAGGCATCTGTCATGTGTGTGTGTGTGTGTATTCGTGAATACATATACATACATGTTTGAACTATATAATGAAACTGTACTTTAATTTTTTTTCATGCATTCCATTTAAAAGGATTGCACAACTCCTGAGGATTCCATAGCCAACAAGATCTGTTGGCCATCCTTAGCTGAAGTTCTGGCTGGAGACATCTTGACGTCTCAGCCAGTTACCTGTTTTGTTTTCCCTTGATTTCTTTCTTCCTGTCTGTATGCTGGATCTTCAGGAGGTTTTCCCCTCTCAAATCTGGGTTTTACCAATTTGGAAGGAATCCACAGCTTTTCTTCTTCTGTTGAAATAAAACCAAAATCTCCTCCTCAGTGCAACAGATTTCCTGCCACCCATTCTGAAGTTAGGGACTCCTTAATGTAAATAGGTTGATTTAGTTTAGCAGAGTTTTTTTTTTTTTTTTCTATAATCAAATGTATTTTAGCAGTTACACTTTCCGTCTCATTGGCTCTTAAAAAATTAAAGTCAACAAAGCATTATTTAATCTATCATTGGGAGATTCTATATTCCCCTTCGGTTTTATGAGCATTTCCTTTAAAGTCCTGTTAGATCTCTCTTTAACTCTTCAACTTGTATGATTGTAAGACATATTTGTAACATCTTCTATACCGTAATGTCTAAAGAAAAAGGTTGCATTCGAATGGATGCATCACCCTTAGTCAGCAAAGGCATCTCCAAGATACCTACTACCTCTAATAATGCGCAATCTCAGAATCAGCTTTTTCAGAATTCAAAGCGAAATCTCACGGATATTCTGAATATGCACCAACTGTTTGATGCACCAACACGTGTACACAGCTTAATTCTCCAAACTTTACAAAATGAAACATACCATTATTGTAAGGTGGCATCAACAAGTAGAATCCTTAACTCGATATGCTGTATCTCTATGGGTCGCCATTCTAATTTATCAAGTTTTTATGGAGTTTTTCATCTGTAACTACCTTTTCTGATAGTGTTACAGATTCCAGATCCTCTAAGCTCTGTCCTATGGCCTCTAACCTAGCATTCCATCCTTCGACCCTCTCCTCATCTAAGTCTGCCTATATTTACTTTTTGTATATGTATGTCTTTGTTCACTTTATGCAATACATGTTTTTGTAACATGTGCCCATCAATACAGATTTATAAATGATGTTTTATGCAATTGCATTTCAGTTCAGATAGAATATCAAAAACTGTAGATGGAAGATATACTTACTCCATACTTTATACTTAATTGTCTTGACAGGTATACTTTTTAAAAATTGGATATGTCATTTATTTACATTTCAAATGCTTTCCCCTTTCCCAGTTTCCCCTCTGCAAATCCCCAATCTTCCCCCCCCCCTTACCCTGTGTCTATGAGGATGCTCCCCCACCTGCCTACCCACTCCTGCCTCGGTGCCCTAGCATTCCCCTACACTGGGGCATCAAGTCTTTACAGGACCAAGAGCCTCCTCTCCCATTGACGCTAGATAAGGCCCCTTCAGCTCCTTCAGTCCTTCCCTGAATGCCTCTACTGGGGTCCTTGTGCTCAGTCTGATGGTTGGCTTCGAGCATCCACATCTGTATTTTTTTTTTAATCTCTTAAAAAAGATATGCAAACATTACTGAAATAATAATTATTTCTATGACTACAAGTGAAACAAAATCATACAGGATCCAGATGCACTGTGTTTCTTTCCATTTTTACCATAAAGAGTATTTTTGCTTTAATCTTTTTAAGAACTTCCATTTACCAATTTTAAACTATTTACATATATGATGTTTCATATTTAGTCTCTTTCCTCTTTTATTGTTTTTAACTGAATATCTTACAGGTTCAAGTGTGGGACCTTTCAGTCCCTAACAGCTCTCTTCTGAACTTTTGTGTGTTTGCAGGCTTCTGAGACCAACATGTGTCTATGGCAGCTAACTCTGCCCACTCTGCTTAGTTTACATGGCTGCCCCGCTGGTTCTGCCTTCTGCCAGCCCTGGCCAGTCTCTCCAACCTGGCCTGCTTCTGAATGACTTTAGGCCTTCACTTGTGGGCACCCCAGCTCTGGATTGCACCTTTGCATGCTGCATTTCGTTTGCACAGTACTAAGAAGTTGCTGTGGCGGAGGCAGGCTGGTGTGTTTTCTACACCTTGTCCAGGGACCTTGTGCCCTGCTGTGAGATCGAGCCTCACATATATGGGCATTGGCCATCGTCGCTACACCTATTGTGTCAGCAACTCTCCCACAACTCTCAGGGTGATCTGTGCTCCTGAGGGCCATGGCTGCTCCCTCTGAGTCATTGCCATGCAGCCAATGACTCAGGCTGCAGCCTGGGGAAGCTTTTGACTTGCAAGTAATACCTAAGGTTCCCGCATTCCCCTGTTCACTATCTGCTGCTCACAGACTGTCTGTCCAACTAGTCCTGCTGCTTCCTGACTCTGGTCTGGCTTCCCTGTCCGTAACATTTGACTTTAGGTCTGAATCTTTTGTTCTAAGCTTGGATTCGATGCCTGATGACCAACACCATCTGTAGTAAAGGCGATCTGTAGCCCTGTATTTTTCCACCCGCTCACTTTGTTCCCGGAAATAATGTCTCTGAGACTTATTTATATAAATAAGTGCTTAGGGCTTTGACTCTGTTCCTCAACTAACTCATATATTAGTTACTCATTTATTTTATTCTAAGTCATGCCACATGGTTGGTTACCTGGACCTCAATTTCATAATACCATCTTCTTCTGTGTCTAGGGTGAAGCTCCCAAACATGTCTATTTTCCCATAATTCCTTTCTCTCTCTACCAGATGTCCCATCTTCTAGTCTTGCCTTAACTAATTGGTCAATCAGGCATTTATTGACAGGTGATGCTTCCATTCAGAATAACTGGAAGAGCCAAGGGAAGGACTGGAGTGGCTGAAGGGGGTTGCAACCCCATAGGAAGAACAATATCAACTAACTGGACCACTCAGAGATCCCAGAGACTAAACCACCAACCAAAGAGTATACATGGAAGGATCCATGACTCCAGATACATAAGTAGCAGATAATAATAGTCTTTGTCTGACATCCATGGGAAGAGAAATGCCCTAATGTTGGGGGGGATGCTAGAGCAGTGAGGTGGGAGTGGGTAGAGAGCAAAGGGGAGGGGGGAAGGGGAGATGGGACTTGGGGTTGCGGAGGGGTAGCCAGGAAGGGGAATATCATTTGAAATGCAAACAAATAAAATATTTTTTTAAAAATGAGATTATCTCTACATTTACAGAGTTGTTTGTTTTGATAATAATTTATATATTTAGAATATAAAGGTCTTAATCAGAAATAGAACATATAAGTACTTTTAAATGTTTGGTCATAGAGAAAAACTTAGTCTCAAACAAACAACTGTTGCAGTGAAGGACTAGCTAAGGCTGATAAATCTTTGGTACACAACACACTTTGTTTTCCATTCAAAGAACTCTGCAATTGAGCTAAAGAGCTCAATACATTCTGTAATGAAACATAAATAGCACACATTTGTTTCTTTTTCTTGAACTTCTGTTGTTCTGTTTCATATTCCAGTGAAATGAGGTGTTAGACTGACATTCCCTCACCAAATATTGTATATAGCTCTACTGAGCATTATATAAGATTGGAATGGTTTCACATCAATAGCCCCTCTAGCTTATTGGGACTTGGCTCTAGCAAGAACTTATCAAAGATGCAGTGATTGAAATGGAACAACCTCTCCCTGTTCTTTCACAGTGTGCATTGCAAAAATCAGTCACCACAACTTCCAAATTCTTCCTCTAGGCAATAGTAAATGATTTCATCCCCAGTCAGGTAGATTAACACAGAGATCCCTAAGAGAACCTTACCAATATTGTAACGAAAGAAAAGTCAGATTCCCTCTGAAATGGAAACACACAAGAGAAAATAAAACAGTACAAACACTTATGTATTCTGAAATCCAGAACAGGGCTTACCCAAGTCAAGGAGGTAGCCAGAAAATTCTCTATGAAGAAAAGTGATATCATTTACTCTATAGTGTCTCTGATCACATGGATCAGGTGTCCAACTGTTGGTCTGAGCACTTGTCATCAGAAATCTTCACCTTTATATGTGCTCAGTTCACGAGTAAATAAAACTATACTTTCAATCATGTAAATAGAAATGTGGTCTCAGAACAATCAGAAACCCTGATGTGCACTTTATTCGTACATCTAACCACATTGATGATAGGTCTCGGATACTCATTGACCCCATGTAGACCAGGCAACAGGAAGAAGACGGATAGGGGACTCCCGTGTGTCTTAGTGAATTACCAGCCCCCCCCCCCCGAGGAAAAGACTTTGAATGGGAATCCCATAGTGTAAAACTTAGTGTCTCTTGGCCTATTCCATCCCTCTCTTCCAAATTGAAAGACGGGACTTTCATTTCTCAGATATATAAGGCCTGCTTCTTCTAACTAGCATCATAATCTCGAGATAGCATCAAATGACAACAATGCAGCTGTCATTGTGATCTTGCTCTTTGGTAACAGAACAAAGTCTTAGTGGTGTTGTGATTATTATTTTTGCATCCACACAGGGTCATAATCTCTAGCATCAGTACCTTTCGGAAGTTGCAATCTTAAGTATGGAACACTTTCATTACTGCAAAGATCAGCTGCGTTTCATACGAGCCCACTGACACATTTCTACACACTGGCTGTTCCTCTCCCTCCAGGTAGGATGTCACCAGCAAAGGAGAACAACTGCACTTTCCAAAACTCCAATACCAGAAACTCAGAGCTTCCCCTAGGACCTTCACTCATTTAAACGTAGACAACAACTGCGCAGCTTCCGTCAGTTTCGCATGCTTCAGTTAGCCCTTCTTCCTTCTGTCCTCAGGGATTTCAAACAGACAATCACTTGCTCTCATTTATTTTGTGCTTAAAAACTATATTTATTATGACTGCATGAGACATACTTATATGTGCTGTGTCCCCATGCCAAATCCAATGAAAATTAACAATTAATGTGAGGCTAAACGATTGGAACTCAAGCATTTAAGCATAAAATTTCAATTTTAAGGAGGCAGACTTGTGGAGTTTTATTTGGGAGGTAGGTACTTAAAACAATAAGAAATGAGAATGCAGCATATCAAATGCCCAAGTAATTTTTATTATTACTAGAAGCCATTCTGAGCTTCTCATGTAGTGTGTGTGGCGGGGGGGGGGGTATGCTTTTATATAATGGGAATTTAAAATGCTTCATTTTCCCTTAGAGTTTCTTGGAGAATATTGCAACATGTTTTTCCTGTCTGATAAACTAACCAAAAATCAAAATAACGAGAGTTTAAGAGTTTTCTCTGAAAATAAATGATCCAACTTAAAATATAGCCTTTGAAATTATGTGGAGTGAAGAAGTCCTGGTGAGAGAATCTTACCTTTACTCTATGAATCTGTACAAGCCGTTCCAATGCAAAACTGTGTCCTCGGATTGCTGCCTTTCACAGATACTTTAATGATCATCCTGCAAAGTTGATTGTTACGGTCATTCCCAAGGAGGAGGATGACATTTTATCAATAGCACAGCATTTTCAAGGAGCATAGGAAATAACAGTATGCCAGTTCTGAGGGGGGGGGGTTTATGAAGCAAAGAATTAAACTGGCAATTAACCCATCAGCAGCGCAAGCAGATGTATGTATTAGAAGTGGATCCAGTCAAACTGTCTTGATTATTAGCTGTTGTACGTGAGCTGGTGCACACATATTTTCGTAATTCACCATTTCAAGACTACACCTTTTTTTCTTCAGACTTTCTAAAAATCTAATAGCAGAATTTTTATTATATGCAAATAAACAGCATTTGATTAGGTCCTGAGGCAGTTTCACCTGGATGTTCAGAGGAATGGCAATTGGAAGGAAGTGTATTTCATCACTGAAGTGTGTTTTCCCTTGGGGGATACCACCATTTGATTTTGACATTTATTTGTCCTATTTTATAAAGGACAAAACTACAATTACACTTTTCTTATACGCTACATTGGGTATTGTGTCAGGAAAAAAAAATCAAAGATAGTGTTTGTACACAAGCAAGTTCAAAAGCAAGTCTATTAGACAAATTCCTGATTTGAGTCATTGTGCACTAAGAAATATTATTTTACTAGTACAAGATATTGAGATTATAATGAAAACTCAATGAGAAATCAACCTGAAGAAATGGGATTTCATCTCTACTCCTGCATAATGTCCTCTTGACTTTCAGTAACAAACAAAATAAAATAAAAAGTGGGTTCAGCATTTGATTAATTACTAAGTTCCTGTTTGTCATTTAATTTTTAGAGTCCTGAAATAAAGGTGTTGCTTGATAATTAATTTGGTTACTATAACAATGAATAAATATTTGCCAAACAAATTTCAATGTGTTTTAAATGTTTTTGTAATCTATTTAAAAATTTAAATGATCCCTTTCTCAGTCAAGAAATAATCCCCAACCCTATGAATAGTTGCCCTTACCTTTTTGTAATTAAGCTTGATTATATTAAATGCAATTGCAAACCATATTTCATTTTTCTATTTATCAAAATACAAGCTTTGCAAATGATCGTCTTAAGCAAGAAATATATGGCAGGAGACTGAGACTAGCCAATGACAGCTATAATTTTTCATAAAAATGGAGAAACCTTTCATTGACTAATTGTTCTTGTGCTAGCAATTATAAACAGTTCACTGAACTCGACGAATTGAAACTAGCCCAGAACTATTCTAAAATTTATTTCTTTTCAAACACAAGACTTCCTTTAAACCATCTATTTTCGAGAAGAGCCTGGGGTTTTCGAAGCACATGCTGATAGTGGTAGCACATAGGAGGCTGATGCAGGAGGCTAGCTGAAGCTCTGTCAGAAACAGGGAGGGGGAGGGGGGATGGAGGGAGAAAGGAAGGGAAAGAGAAAAGAAAAGAAGGAGGGAAGGAGGTAGAAAGGAGGGGAGGGGAGGGATGGCTACAAAATGTCATGGTTATTTAGTAAGAAAGTAAAATTAAAATTGGGGCTTGGTAAATTGGCTCTCTGGTTAGGGCTCTTGCTGCTTTTCTAGAAGATTGGAGTTCAGTCCCTATTCCTTATACCAGAAGCCTTAACACCTTGTAATCCAATTCCATGTCTACCTGGCTTGTAATCTCAGCATTCAGGGGTAGATTCCAGGGGACCTCTTTGAACTCCAGAGCAGGCAGAGATGCATAATAAGCAACTGTTTCAAACAAACAGATAAATAAATAATACATAGAGTCAAAAATTTCTTTATTTCCCTTAATATCTCCCTATTTCATAGGAGTGAGTGGACACACTATGCCTTCAGCTCTGATGCTTAAATTCAAGGGAAGAATCAGATGATGTGTCCATCTGTTTATACATCAACACACACATTGATGGCCAGTCTTTTTATGATCTCACCTCACTGAACTGCTTATCCAGAGTCATGTACGTCCCTCTGCTCTAAGAAAACATTGTCGTGGGTTTTGTTGTTGTCGTTGTTGTTGTCATCGTTGTTGTTGGCAGCTATAGCTGTTGCTGTTATTACGATGGCCTGGTCCACTTTCTCTAAGGAGACATAACTAATTTGGTAGATGAGAATGAGAAAAGAAGATGAAAAATGGATTATGGGAAACCATGATTCCTCCCAACTTTGTGAGTGGAAAAGGTTGCATAGATGCCAGCTGCTGCTTGGGGTTGTATTGTAATACTAAGAGACCTAAACGATGTCAGAGAACGGTTCCATATAAAGAGGCAACCTGACCCGTGCTATACAGTCAGGGAATGTGTTTAACTTGAGTTTTTATCTCCCTGTGAAGCTGAAAAGGTCTTTGGAGAAGAGAAACATCTTCCAGCCCCTGCAGAGATAGGAAGCGTGGTTCTCAGTCACAACCAGCCCATGGCCTAGGGACGCTACAGCACTGCTCAGGGTGCCATGCTCATGAGATGCGTGACGCAACCTTAAAAGAAGTAATTGTCCTTAAAATTTTATAGTGGCATTATGAATAGAATCCCGTGTTTTATCCCTGGAGACAGTAAGAAACACTGAGGTATAGAGAAATCCTAAGAAAGCCGCAGGATGCATAATAAGGAATGGAAGCGTTAGTAGCACAAGGAAGCATGATGTGAGCCTTTCCTGTGTTGCCTTTCTCGATGGGCCATTTCACCATTAATAAAGCTCACATCAGTTAGCATAGGAAACACTCACTAAATTGTGACTCTTGAAACAGACCAAGCCCAGAGAAGACCTCTTTGTCTGCCCAATTGGCATTTAATATGTTTGCATAACCATCAAGACATGTTCCTCAAGAAAGGCTGCACATTCCAGATGAATCCTGTTTGTAGCCCATGTTAGACCTGGATGACTGAGCCCAGCCTTGAAGAGGGAAAGGCCACTGCACTGTGGCCTTACGAAAACACAAAATAAATGTCACCATCACAGTTCATCCATGGAAGCAGGTTGTCATCAAGGCTATGTGATGGATATTATCCCCTACTGACAATCCTGGGCAACACATATGCCATCTACACACCCAACTGAAGGTTTCACCAAAGAATCAGAGTGCATTTTATTCCAAGGGCACAGTTCACAGAGAAGCAAATAAATTGTCTTAATTAAAAGACTTCATAGAAAAAAAACATACAAATGTTAATTTACTTCTTAAGAAAATAATCATTTTGAGAATTGGCAAATAGATTCTTGCTTTCATGAATTTCATTCACTAGCTTTGTTGCATCTCAAGAAAAGTAAATCTGTGTGTGTGTGTGTGTGTGTGTGTGTGTGTGTGTAGACAAATATGTGTGTGTGTGTTTCTGTGTATGTATTTGACATTTATACACACTATATATATAATATATATAGCATTATATATTACATATGTGTGGGAAATTCTGGTGATTTAAACTTTTAGTAATAAGAGAATATTTTTTCTCTACCCATTAAAAATCCAGCAAAGAACGCCGGGCGTGGTGGCACACACCTTTAATCCCAGCACTTGGGAGGCAGAGGCAGGCAGGTTTCTGAGTTCGAGGCCAGCCTGGTCTACAAAGTGAGTTCCAGGAAAGTCAAGGCTACACAGAGAAACCCTGTCTCGAAAAAAACCAAAAAAAAAAAAAAAAAAAAAAAAAAAAAAAAAAAAAAAAAAAAAAATCCAGCAAAGAAACACCACTTCTTTTCTTATTATTTTTGTAGTTACATTATGTAATATAAGCATGTACAGAAAAATGAAGAGGTTTGGTTAATCAAGTTTAAAATATTAAACATGAACGACTCTTCCCTCTTTATGTCTTTAATAATAAAAACAGACCAAAGATATCAATTATTGGTAGCTCTGAAAAGCAGTATGATTAAAAGATTGAATGGATGTTAGGTACTACAAATGAGGAATTTGTAAAATAGAGGAGAAAATTTATGTAGGGTAATTAAATATTTGTGAAGCTCAATAATATGATGAGCATTGTGGAACATTTAAAAGTGGCTTCTGTTCTTGTTTTTTTCTTTTTTTTTTTTCCTACTTTCAGCTTTTTGTTAACAGATCTGCCCAGCTTCTGAAGCTTTGAAAAGGAATTTAATGCACATGCATTTTACAAATCCTAAGCAGGAAGCATATATTAGTTCTTCAAAGCATATTGGTATTTTCTAACTGTGGATTTTGGCTTTCATGTGATAAAACTTTAGTGATTTCCTTACCATGTCTTGTTAAGGCTTAAGTTCCTCATTTACATATTTGATGTCTCTCAAGAGACAGACAAGCTTCAAGTTAATTATCTATGTAGCTGTAAGAACTCTTCACAAGTAAACTAATAGTTATTAAATGTTACATCAAGTCACCAAAAGTAATCAGGGTACACAATGAGAGGCACTAAACAGCCACTTAAATTTAATAATAATAAAAAAAGATTCCTCAACTTTCTGCAAGATAAATGAATATAAATCAATTAAATCTCTCACATTAATTGTCAAGGAAAACACACAGCAGAAACTAAACAGCTGAAAATCTCTGCTCTAGAAAGTGATTAGGCACTGCTGGAGTTTTGTAGAAATTATAAAATTTGGAAAATACACTCAGTGATCTCAGTCCCATACTGGAGGAAAAGAAACTGTCCTTTTCTCTAATGAATATGAATTGTGTAGGATATATATATATATATATATATATATATATATATATATATATATACCCGCAGGTGTGTGTATACGTATGTAATATATAATAGAATGTGAAGTATGTGCATCCTACACTGGCATTAGATGAATAAATATTTTATTTCCTGTAAAGATAAGTTAATATATGTAAGCAGAAATTATAATCTTTGAATGCAAATGTCTATTAAAGGTCTATTTCATAGAATGATAGGAAAGGTTGGAAAGAGAGGCAGCCATAAGGTAGTCTTGACTTGCAGTTGGCAAATTGGAACCACAGCTATCAGGTGAGTTAATTAATCTGGGTATCGTGCAGTAAATGAAAGTGTGCCATCTATTTCACAGGGGTCCATTGTGTCTTGCATGTGAAACAAATTTTCCCTGTTTGATTAAGGATTACTGATTGCCTCCAATTTATTATATGTATCCTATAATTAAGTCACAATGAGTTCGAATGAAATGGGGATGGACTTCTTCACAAAGAAGACAACAAGCTCATTCTAGGAAGACCTTGGGGGTCATTGAAGAAGCAATTAAATGTTCTCTAGGGTGCATCGAAAGGGAAAGTACTTGGTGGGCCGAATGGCTCTCCTTATATTCATGCTTCTCAATATTCTGCTCCTAGAGAGACAAATGAAACCATGTCATAAAATAACTCATGGCACACTCAGCGTGAAAAACAATGCTGTCTTTTCTTCTATACTAAGGAAAATGCTGTACAGAAAATAACCTATACTTCCCAGAAAATAATGAGCAACATCTGCCAAACTGCAAAGCTTTGCCAGGATCTGTTTAAGGGAATATAAACAAATAAACACACCATGGAGTGGATGCAAGATCTGTAACTATTTATGTTCTCCAGTTTGAAAACAATGTACCTCGGAAATTATTTTCAACAAGTGAGATGAAAAGAACCAAAAGTATCTGTATTGTGCTGTGTGCTTTTATTAATGCTCTTATAAGTGAGCAATATAAATACAAAGTTGTACCAGAACCCTGCTAAAACTGGCATAGAGGAAGTTATTCAATATTATGGCAATAAGGAAATAAGACTGAACTCAATTACACTGAGTTTTCAAGTGCTGGGAAAATACTTAGAAGCCTTTAGAGGAAACATTTGCAAATCTTAAGACACCATCTTGTGTTTGCTGTTTGGTCTTTATGAAAGCTAGGTTCCACTTTACCAACAGAGACTAAGAGATTGGTGATAATTGGACTAATAGAGCCAACTTCCATATATAATTACAGGTGTTTTCTGAAGTAGGTGTTGTAAGGAAATCATGAGTTATAGTCAGAAATAAATCAGTTAATATTCAGTCAAGTTTTAGGCTGTTAGCTCCCTAATCAGATAGTAATTTGGCTTCACACAGAAATGGGAACAGCCTGAGAATGGAAAGCTGGCTCAAAGATTAGGAACACTTGTTCTTGTAACAGACCCAGGTTCAGTTTCCAGAACTCACATGGTGCTCACAAACATCCTTATTTCAACTTCTAAGTAATCTGATGCCCACTTCTGACCTCCACAAGAATCAAACACACTCATGGTATACAAACATATGTGTAGGCAAAACACACCCAAACATAAAAAAAAAAAAAAAAAAAAAAAGAATAAATCTGAGAAAGGAAGGAAAGAAGGAAGGAAGGATGGAGACAGAAGGGGGAGGGAGGGAGGGATGGAAGGAAGAGAGAGAGAGAGAGAGAGAGAGAGAGAGAGAGAGAGAGAGAGAGAGGCAGGTGACCATCCTTTAGTAACCGTCCACTTTTTTTTTATGGCAGTTCTTTGGAAAGCACATAGCAATCCCATGCCAATCTGAAAATTTTAGTGATTAAAAGTGAAGTTTGTACATGAGTAATTTTTATGTATCTTTTGCCTGCATGTATGTATGTGTACCATGTGTGTGCCTGATGTCTTGGAGGAAAGAAGAGGGCAATGGATCCCCTTACCAAATAACTTGTGACACAGAAATTACTTACAAAAGACTGCCTTCAGTAAAGACCTGGAATGACCACACTTACACAAAGAATACATAGGCCATTTATATTTTTAAAATCAATAAATATTAAAACAACCCTCATTTTTAGTACGGTTATTTGGTTTTCTGGATTCCAGCTTCTTGAGTTCTTTATATATATTGGATATTAGTTCCCTATCAGATTTAGGGTTGGTAAAGATATTTTCTCAATCTGCTGGTTGCCTTTTTGTCTTATTGCCAATGTCCTTTGCCTTATAGAAGCTTTGCAACTTTATGAGGTCCCATTTGTTGATACTTGATCTTACAGCACAAGCCATTGATGTTCTATACAGGAATTTTTCCCCTGTGCCTATATCTTCGAGGCTCTTTCCCACTTTCACCTCTTTATATTAAGTGTCTCTGGTTTTATGTGGAGTTCCTTGATCCACTTAGACTTTAGCTTTGTACAAGTAGATAAGAATGAACTAACCAGTACCCCCAGAGCTCATGTCTCTACTACATATGTAGCAGAAGATGGCCTAGATGGCCATCAATGGGAAGAGAGGCCCCTTGGTCTTTCAAACTTTATATGCCACAGTACAGGGGAATGCCAGGGCCAAGAAGTGGGAGTGGTTGGGTAGGGGAGTAGGGCGGGGAGAGGGTATAAGGAACTTTCCGGATAGCATTTGAAATGTAAATAAGGAAAATATCTAATTAAAATAAAAAGAAAGAAAGAAAAGAAAAGAAAGACACAAGGTAAAACTAGTTAAAAATTCAAAAAAATAAAAAAATAAAACCAAACGAACAAAAAACAATGGATCAGTTCTCATCCTTCTACATGATAACAGCCAGTTGTGCCAGCACCATTTGTTGAAAATGCTGTCTTTTTTCCATAGATGCGTGAGTTCATTTCTGGGTCTTCAATTCTATTCCACTGATCTACCTATCTGTTGCTGTACCAGTATCATGCAGTTTTTAATCACAATTGCTCTGTAGTACAGCTTAAGGTCGGGGTTGGTGATTCCACCAGAGGTTCTTTTACTGTTGAGAATAGTTTTTGCTATCCTTGGGTTTTTTGTTATTCCAGATGAATGTGCAAATTGTTCTTTCTAACTCTGTGAAGAATTGAGTTGGAATTTTGATGGGGATTGCATTGAATCTGTAGATTGCTTTCAGAAACATAGGCATTTTTACTATATTAATCCTGCCAATACATGAGCATGGGAGATCTTTCCATCTTCTTATCATACAGATCTTTTACTTCCTTAGTTTAGAGTCAAACCAAGGTATTTTATATTATTTGTGATAATTTTGAAGACTGTTGTTTCCCTAATCTCTTTTTCAGCCTGTTTATTTTTTGTACAGAGAAAGGCCACTGATTTCTTTGAGTTAATTTTGTATCCAGCTACTTCACTGAAGTTGTTTATCAGGCTTAGGAGTTCTCTGGTGGAATTTTTGGGGTCATTTCTATATACTATCATATCATCTGCAAATAGTGATATTTTGACTTCTTCCTTTCTGATTTATATTACTTCGATCTCCTTTTGCTGTCTAATTGTTCTTGCTAGGTCTTCAAGTATTATATTGAATAGGTATGGAGAGACTGAGCTAAACAAAGAATTCTCAACTGAGTAATACCAAATGTCTGAGAAGCACCTAAAAAATGTTCAGCATCCTTAATCATCAGGGAAATGCAAATCAAAACAACCCTGAGATTCTACCTCACACCAGTCAGAATGGCTAAGATCAAAAACTCAGGTAAAAGCAGATGCTGGCAAGGATGTGGAGAAAGAGGAACACTCCTGCATTACTGGTGGGACTGCAAGCTTGTACAACCACTCTTGAAATCAGTTTGGTGCTTCCTCAGAAAACTGGACATAGTATTACCTGAGGACCCAGCTATATCACTCCTGGGCATATACCCAGAAGATGCTCCAACATGTAATAAGGACACATGCTCCACTATGTTCATAGCAGCCTTATTTATAATAGTCAGAAGCTGGAAAAAACCCAGATGACCCTCAATAGTGGAATGGATACAGAAAATGTGGTATATTTACACAATGGAGTACTACTCAGCTGTTAAAAACAATGAATTCCTGAAGTTCTTAGACAAATAGATGGATCTGGAAGATATCATCCTGAGTGAGGTAACCCAATCACAAAAGAACACACATGATATGCACTCACTAATAAGTGGATATTAGCCCTGAAGCTCAGAATACTCAACATACAATTTTCAAAACACATGAAACTCAAGAAGAAGGAAAGCCAAAGTGTGGACACTTCGATCCTTCTTAGAAGAGAGGAAAAAAATACCCAAGGAAGAGACACTTTTAGGAGCAGAGACTGAAGGCATGACCATCCAGAAACTGCCCCACCTGGGAATCCATCCCATAAACAACCACCAAACCCAGGCACTATTGCAGATGCCAATAAGAGCTTGCTGACAGGAGACTGATATAGATGTCTCCTGTGAAGCTCTGCTAGTGCTCTGCCAGTGGATACTCACAGCCATCCATTAGAGGGAGCATAGGGTCCAAAGGAGCTAGAGAAATTACCCGAGGAGCTGAAGGGCTTTGCAGTCCCCTAGGAGGAACAATAATATGAACTAACCAGTATCCCCATAGCTCCCTGGGACTAAACCATCAATCTAAGAAAACACAGGGCTAGACTCATGGCTCTAGATGCATATGTAGCTGAGGATGGTCTAGTAGGTCATCAATGGGAGGTGAGACCCTTGGTCCTGTGAAGGTTCTATGCCTCAGTATAGGGGAATGCCTGGGCCAGGAATCAGGAGTGGGTGGGTTGGGGAGCAGGGGAAGGGGGGAAGGGATAGGGAATTTTTAGAGGGGAAACTAGGAAAGGCGATAACATTTGAAATGTAAATAAGTAAAATATCTAATTTAAAAATTAAAATAAAAAAAAACTGTAAAAAAGAAACAATATATAAAAAAACCTCTAAAAACCCTAACTAAATCTCAGTTATATAAATCATTGATCCTTAGGTTTATGGATAGCATTCACTGACTGTCAGCTTTAACTCCTCATTTCGAACAACAATAAAACGTAAAATATGCAGTCAAAGCTTCTACCAGAATGAAAGCAGTGATAAGACCCGAGTGGACCTCTGTGCTCTACTTAGTTTGTTTTTTATTTTTCTATAAAGCATAAAACCAATCAAAGGCTGCTGCTTAATTTTTTAAACAAAAATAATGGCATAATATGATGCTCTCTTAAGAAAAATCACTCTATTGGAGTGGTGTTCAAGTAGAAGGGCAACTTTTCTGCTGGAGCCAAAAGAAAAGAGATTCTTGTTCCTGCTGTTAAGTTTTCAGGAAAAGGTATAGAGAACATTATTATTTCTGTAATGACAGGGGCAAGGTTCTCTTTTAAAATGAGAGTATGATAGGAATGATGGCAGAAGTCGGGGATTTATGAGGTAGGGAAAAGCCAAACAAGGGCACTAGACAGAATGCCAAGCAGGGCCAACATGGAGCTGAAGTTGGTATCCAAGCAGTCATGGTGGTGGCACTTCATGCCATTGTATTGTGTGTATATTTTCAATTTTCTGTGATTTGATCCAAGACTGAAGAACTTGCATAGCTTTATTAATCTGAATAAGGATGCTACTTGGTGGTTGACACCAAAGGACTGAACCTTTAGATTTCTGAGGATGTGATGCCCTGTGGTTGAAGTACTAGATGATAGCAACCCAGTGGCATCAGGGAAAAATCAGAATTTCAGGTTTATATCCATACACGGGAAGAATCAGAACAGAAAAGGGAAAGTGGAGGTCACAGAAAGCTAAGGTCAATGTGAGTTTGGAGTTTGGTAATTTGATCAGAAAAAAAAAAAACAGAATAGAATGTTTCATCATATTAAAGAAGAATTTATTACAAGTGATTGCAATGTCCAAGGTAAACACACAGAGGCTCCTGAAACAAACTAGGTGCCAAAAGGAGGAAAGTAAAAAGACATGTGATAAAGTACTTTATTAAACTAGTAATGAAAGCATCTGAGTCACTCTGAGTACCACTAGGAGTTGGATTTGAAGGGGAAACTCCCTGACCAGTGGGGGAAAGCGCTGTGATCTTTCCCAGGGCAGAGGACCTACATGGCACAGGAAGACACTGTAGCTCCTCCCCACAGGCATTTGAGGTGGTAGAGAAACCAGTAGTTATGTAAATTCTACTTGAAGGAGCTGGTCAGTTTCTAGGACCACAAAGGAAGGAAGCCTTTCATGAGTCCTTGAAGTGGTCACTAAAGTGTTCAGGAGGGAAGTGTGATGGGTGAGGTGGCAAGCAAGATGAAGCTGAGGGTGACGATGGGGACACCAGAGACAGAGAAAGGGGACTCAGTCTAGGAGTATCCACTGATAGTAGGGGTACAGCATGAGAGGTTCTGTTTCCCCAAAGCTCTGGATGAAGTCTGAGGGATATCTAGACCGTGGACAGTTGCCTGCCATCCATATCATTTCCACCACAAAGCAAAGTAGAAGTAGCAAAGGAAAGCAAACAGAGAAATAAATCAGACTAAAAAAAAAAAAAAAATGAGGTGGAATTAAAACCAGATTGTATGAGTTCACAGTTTTGTTTAGGAAGGTCTCTGGTTATCATCTGGACATAATGTTTGTTAGTTCTTTTGAGGTTCAAACAGTAAACAGAATGAGTCTCTTTGACTCATGTGTATTTTTAGAAATCAGACATTTTATATGCTAGATTTAAAGTGGATGACAGGAGCAGTCCACTTATTTGGCCTTGTCAAACAGGGCTTGTCATAGCATCCTCTCACTATGGCAATCGAAGACTACTACACTCATTTTAGTAGCCAGAGTCTGTTCTTTGTTTCCAGAATATATTATTCAACTTTCTGTCTCTATTTTGATCCATCTCTCCCCCCTCCCTGCCTCCCTCCCTCCCTCGCTCCCTTCTCTCTCTCTCTCTCTCTC
>NC_034591.1:36600155-36614049 GCF_900095145.1 Mus pahari | reverse complement strand
ATATATATATATATATATATATATATATATATATGTGTGTGTGTGTGTGTGTGTGTGTGTGTGTGTGTGTATGATATTTTTTGAAACTTAGTCACTTTGTGTATGCTGGGCTAATCAAACACTAGAGTTCCTTGCTTGCAGATGTCTGTTGCCATGCCAAGATGGGGTGTTCTTTAACGTCTTGTTCCCCAAGCCCTGTGTTCCCTCAAGATCACACTCTAGTGTTCAATTATCCATAAACACTTCTCAAGGATTAGTCCTTGAAGGTTTTTTTTTCATGTCCTATAAATGTAATGACATACAAAAATGTCTCAGACATAAATGTGGCAATGTGTAGATGCCCCTGCATACTGTTATTATATTGTCCACAGAGGTATTCTGGCTTTTCCAACAAACTGCACACCCTTGAGGAGAAGGAACCTCATCCTGTCAATGGAAGCTTTAGTTCACCGCAGGGTTCTCTTAAAGCAGGTTTTTAATAAAATGATTGTCTTGTAAGATGATTTGTACACATGAAGTGGACTGGAAAGAATGTGTTAACAAAAGGAACGCCTCCCCAGGAGGAATTTTAGGTTTCATAACAAGCTAGTGAAATATTTATGAACAAAATGGCCTTTTTACACCCTCCAATTATACAAGCTACTTATGGCATCAGCAATGGCAGGGCAGTTTTACAAAATATATGTTTAAAGATAACAAAAGTTATAAGATGGAAAACATAGTTTTAAAAGAATGTTGCTCACTTATTTAAAAAAAAATTCAAGGAAGTATCAGAAATCGTTTTTTGAGTGACATGAATATTTACTAAGTTAATGAAACCTAAAGAATCATAATGTTTAAGAGTAGCTTTTCATCCTGGCAGGTCCTTTGAACACAATTCTCACATATGATTATGGATCTGTATTTATAAGAGATAAATAAATAAGTGAACGAACGAACAAGATGCAGAATAAAGAGGCCAATTGCCTGAGCCAATCTGGATGCTGACCACGCTGTGCTGAGGAATAGTTGCAGAGTTTCTTCCTCACAGCTGGAAAGGGACTACAGATTAAAGGTGATCTCACAGCTGGCTTAGCAGGTCACTAAGACAGTATTCCTATTGCTCTCGCTGACTATGTGAAGAATGGCAAGTGCATAAGGGAATCACTCTCCAGTAGCCAGTGGTCAGACCAATGACCAACATTTTCCATAAATCTATCAATCCTCTGTATTTGTCTTCAGAACACCGGATAACACCCTTTTCAGGCCACCCATCTAAGGTGAGTTGTAGGATCAAAAGATAAATAAAATAACAAATTAAGACCCATGAAACTTAGTGGTGAGTTAATATCTAAATTTGGGAAATAGGCTGTTTCCTCTGGGACTGTATCCTCGGAGTTTTTTGACACAAATTTGAGGCAATAGAAAATAAATGAAGCCTAATAGAGCTCAATTTACAAATTAGGTTAATTTAAGAACTGAAGGAGACAACAAATGTATTAAAAAAAAAAAAGTAGAGTTTCTGTGAAGTCACAAAATCAACATTAAAACAGCAGCTTTGTAGTTCTTTAGGAAGCATGCGGTAAAAGAAGGGGTAGAAGGAATGGAAAATGTTCAAAAACAAAGCACTGTTCACTCCACAATGAAGCCACTTAAATTCCTGCTATTGTGTGAGATTTATAACATTCCAACAAACACACTCATTCACCTTCCTACCCAGAGCCTGTTTACTGGGGTACCTTAGGTGTCATCTTCTGCCTCCTGGCTCTTGATACAAAAACAGACCAAGAATGATAAATGCACAGTATTCTCTTAGTTTAAAGAGTGTACTAATATTTAAGTACCTCTCAAACATACACAGTGTTGATGCCTAAGTCTAAAATCTAGCAAAACCTGAAAATCTGGAGCATTCCCATAGCCTACTTTTCGGCCGAATTTTGAACTTGATTTACCATCTCATGTGTGCTTTTCAACCGTCTACTCTGGGGATTCCAATAAAAACTTCATATGAAAATTTAATAGAAAAAAATGGAAACTAATACAAGCAAATGTAGGAGTGCATAAAGACTCATGAATCAAGACCCGGAACACTCAGTAAAGAAAAGGCTAAATCAGAGTTGCATAGATGTTCTTCATTATTAACAAAGACTAATAGACTTGCAGTCAAGGAGGATGCTACATTTATTAAAACAAAAACAATGAATTAGGGACTAATTTCTTTAATCAGAAAAAAAAAAATTTAACACACCAAACAAAAAACCAAAACTCACTAAAACACGAAAAGGAGTGAAAGACAGAGGAACTTACACAAGGGGACACAGACAGCTGAGGGTTTGAAGAGACATTATATCTGAATTATTACTAGACAAATGCAAATTAAATTAAAATGTTACGTCTCATCCATGACATTTTCAAATACAAGGAAGTTGATTAACTTCAACAATTTGTCAAAATGTGTTAATAAGTTATTGTAGTGATTGTAGAGAATATCAAGGGGGGTGCGGTCAGTGTTTGAGTGGTATAACCATTGACTAGACAGTTACTATTTAGAGCATGTCACCAGAGTATCTCCAGTTACTATTTAGAGCATGCCACCAGAGTATGTCCACATTCTTGTTTAAGGGGTCATTAGAAAAAGACAATAAATAAGTATTTATAAACTATGCCTTGCTTATACAGTGAGGAAGAAATCCGAATTATCTTGTTGGGCATATATACATACACATAAATAGAACTAGAATTACAGATGATAGTGAGGTGCCATGTAGGTGAACCTGGATCCCCTGCAAGAGCAGCCAATGTACTGATAAGTCATCTTCCTATCCCCAAGGGTAGGATTTTAGAGTTCCCACATTTCTCAATTCTACTGAAGAAAAAAAAAAAAAGCTTTGACTGATTTATATTACCAAAAAGACTTTATATGAGTGCCAGGGAAATAGCTCAGCATGTAAAGTGATAGCCTTACACCCCAAAAAACAGGAGTTAAATCCACAAAACAAACTTTAAAAAGCTGGCTGTGGTTGGTGTGTACTTGTAATCCCAGCACTGGGGGGCCTGAGAAAGGAAAATCATGGGCCTCTCTACAGTCAGTCTAGCTTATATACCCAGTCCTCGACCAGTGGAAAACATTGTCTCGGCAGAAGGTAAATAACACCTGAAGAACAGTGTTTTAATTAGGGTTTCCATTGCTGTGAAGAGACACCCTGACCAAGGCAACATTTATAAAGTACAACACTTAATTGGGGCTGTCTTGCAAGTTCAGAGGTTCTGTCCACTGTCCAGGCATAGTGCTGGAGAAGGAGCTGAGGGTACTACATCTTGATTCAAGGAAGCCAAGAGAAGAGACTCTCTTCTAAGCAGCTAGGTAGAGGGTCTCAAAGCCCACCCCCACAGTGACATACTTCCTTCAACAAATCTACACCTAATGCAACAAGGCCACACCTCCTAATAGAGCCATTCCCTGGGCCAAGAATATTCAAACCACCACATTCCACTTCCTGACCCTCATAGGCTTGTTTAAACCAATGAGTCTATGGGGGCAATACCTAGCCATAGCATAATGCAAAATACATTTAGTCCAACTTCAAAAGTCCCTATAATCTGTAAGTCTCTCCAATGCTAGAAGTCCACAATTCAAAAGCCTTTGTAAGATCCATCCAATCACTTGTCATCCTCTATAAAATCAAAATCAAAAAGCAGAGTACATACCTCCAATATCATACATTATACATTACCATCAAAAACCTCATAGTGATGAAATTCTGGACCAAAGCAAGACTGAATGCCATCTGGGCAAACTCCAAACTTTCATCTCCATGTCTGATGTGAAAGCTCCATTCTGATCTCTAACTCCTTTCTGTTAACTGTAGCACAATTCACTTTGGTTGTTTCCATGCTCCATTAGCCCTTTTCTAAACAGGCATCCCATGGCTCTGGTATCTCAAACATCTTGGCATCTCAAAGGCAACTGCAATGGTACAGGTTCATGTTCCAATGTCTGGAATCTACACATGATCATCTAGACTTCTCCAAAGGGCTTGGTTGGATCACATCTCCAACTCTGTACTCTGTAGCACTCCAGTGTTAGGTTGATTCTATTCCATTGCTGCTGTTGTATTTGGTGGCCATCCCATGGCACTGTTATCTCCAACATGCTGGGTTGTCTCACTGCAATTAGATTTTAACCATCAGTCTCTAATAGGCTCCCTTCATGATCCTGCACCTCAACTTCTTTGCATGATGCCTTCAGTCCTGGACCATCATCTGCAACTGAGGCTTCACTGTCACAAATGGCCTTCCCTGATCTTTCACAGTGCCAAGCCTCAGCTTCTCTTCATTACCTCTACATTTCTTCAAAACCAGTACCACCTGGGTAATTCTTACACATTATCAAGTCCAGTTGCAGCACGAGGCACAACCTTGGCTATCTCTGGAAGACAGCTTCTTTGTACTTTCAGAAAACACTTCTCAGAAGATTTAACCTCAGTGATCCTAGGCTCTTCTTAATCACCACTAATTTCTTAGCTCCAGCTAACTAGCATTAATTTTCCTTGTAGTCCTTTCTATTCTTGACTTTAAAGTCAAAGCTACATGGCCAAAGCGTTGAGTTCTGCTATTCACTGGAACATGGGCCCCTTGTTCTATTACATTATCACCAGCTTTCTGTTTTCCACTCATAAACTACCTAAGATTAGCCATCCTGGAACTCGCTCTGTTGATTGACCATGAACTCAGAGATCTGCATGGTTTTGTCTTCTGAATGCTGGGATTAGTGATGTGTATCACCATGCCTTGAACCAAGCTTTTCTCTTCTTGGATCTTGTTCTGTACAAACCTGGCTTTGAACTCAGAGATCTGCTTGCCCTCTGTCTTGTGGGACTGAAAGTGTATACTACCATTCCTGGGCTTAACCAATTTATGGCCACTGTTCATCAAGATCCATATTAAAAGCCTCTGTCCTCTGTTTCTGGATTGAAATTCTTTTCAGATTAAAAGTCCAAAATAAAATAATAACCAACATAATAACACCTAACACAACATAACTATTCCTTGTTCAATGGCAATGCATAAGCAATAGGGTTAGCCAGGTGAGATTTTGCCCCCCCCCCCCAAATCACCACTCTTTTAATCTTTATATCTCCTCTAACACAGGATTTAGCTCCGTTGAACTTCTTGGTAACCTGTTATTACGTGAACCATACATTTTGTAGCTTTTCTTTCTGAGCTTGCTACCCTTTATGAAAACACTCTTCATGAGAGTAAACCAGAGGACAAAGTCTATCCTGGGCTTTTCTGAGACTTCCTTTCTCAATGCAAAATCTCTTTACCAGGCAGAGTCTTTGGATAAGAGTAAAAAGCAGCCACATTCTTCACAAAAGCATTGTAAGAATGATCTATAGGTAACATACAACAATTCTTCATCTCTGAAACTCCTAGAAGCAGGTTTCCACAATTTACATCACCCTCAGCAACAAAATCTTCTGTATTCCTACTAGGATAGCCAGTTAATCTCCATTTAACAAATTCATCTACTTTCCAAATCCAAAGTCCCAAAACCATGGTCAGGCCTAGCACAGCAATGCCCCACTCCTGGCACCAACTTCTGTCTTAGTTATGGTTTCCATTGCTGTGAAGAGACACCATGACTAAGGCAACTCTTATAAAGGACAACATTTAACTGGGGCAGTTTATAGGTTCAGAGATTCATTCCATTATCTTCAAGGTACCACCACAAATGACATTTAAGATTGACCTATGATCTCCACATGCATGTGCACATTCATACACCTACAAATACACATGATAATAAAAATTTCATGTCCTATAGCTAATATTTAATTAAACTTTCTTTTTTAAATCCAGTGAGTCTA
Organism: Mus pahari; assembly: GCF_900095145.1. Taxonomy (NCBI): domain Eukaryota; kingdom Metazoa; phylum Chordata; class Mammalia; order Rodentia; family Muridae; genus Mus; species Mus pahari. The sequence continues at coordinate 36,608,200 of NC_034591.1, read as the reverse complement.
GATAATAAATGCATATTGTACAGTAGAAAGCTGAAATGAAATAAAGGTAACTAAGTAGAATAGGGGATGAGAGAACCTTGACAGAGAAAGCATTTAAATAATCTGTGTAGTCATGAAGCACATACAGTAGTGGGAATAATGTAAGGAAATGTCTGAGAAGCAGTCAGCTGTATAGAAGTCAGCTGAATTTGTGAGCATAACCTACATCTCGTACATAAAGTTTTTAAGGAAGCAGTCATCTGGAGAAAGAAGTCTGAAGAAAAATTAAAGTATTTTTTTACATAAAGTTAGGAAAAGTTTATATACATTTGGAAATTTGCAAGTAAAGTAAAATTTAATAAGAAATTCCCCCTGAATATTGGAACTTAACGTAAATTAAATTAAAATTTTAATTATAAGAGGAAGAGACAGAAGATGTCATTATGTGTTCTGAAGAGGATTCTTCATTCATATGTTCTGAAGAGCATATGGAATTCCCACCTAGCAAAATGAAAGTAAAAGCGATATAGTTGTCTATGACAATATCCATGGAAAATCTGAAGGAAAAACTGGAGAGAAAGAAATTGCTTAAAAATGCCAAATCGCTGAAAGTTTTAGAAAGCATGACCCTAGGTCAAGTCAAGAAAGACCCTAAATTAATCTCTACTTCCTATCCTTCTTTATGAGTAACTGACTATTCGAGTCAGGGTTTTCTAGAGTCACAGAATGTATGGAATGTCTTTCTATATTGAGGGAATTTATTAGGATGACTTATAGTCTGTAGTCCAACTTCCCCAACAATGTTCAACTGTGAATGGGAAGTCCAAGAATCTAGTAGTTGCTCAGTCCCATGAGGCTAGTTGTTTCAGATGGCCAACAGATGTGCTAGCAAGTAAATGCAAGTATCAAAGAAGAGCAAAGCTTCCTTCTTGCAATGTTCTTATGTAGGACTCCAGTAGAAGGTATAGCCCAGATTAAAGGTCTGTCGAGCCTGGATCTGGGTCTTGTTTTATTCCAGGCTGACCTTGAACTCAAAGATCTCCTTGCCTTAGTCTCCTAGGATTAAAGGTGTGTACTACCTTGCCTGTGCCTGAGCCTTTCATATTCACTATGTCTCAATATCTCCATGCCAAGTTCCAGGTAAGAAACTTGTGTTCTCCAGCTTCTAGATCTGGATCACATGTGAGCCCTCCAATTCTGGATTTTAGTTCTTTACAGATAAACAAGTTGACAACCAAGAATAGCCATTACATTGACCTTAAAGAATTTGACACCCAGTGACTGATCCTGACCTTAAGCTTCAGCATATCAAATCTGTACCCCTGTGGCCTCACTTCCTTTTGCCTGTCTGTAGCTGAAATGTACCTTCACCTCTTCCACTGCGAGCATGAACAGTCTTCATGTTTTGTAGGATTGCCTTCTGACAATGGATTAATTAACATTCTCTAGCCCTTTGTTTTCTTGTTCTCATGGAAAACTATAGTCATTAAGAACTTCTTTTGCCTTACCTATTTATTCTCTCATCACACACTGCATACTGGCCAACAAGCATTGATTCTACACAGCAAGAGAAAACTGTGTATGTAACATCCTGGGAACTAAACGACTTAAATAACTATATGAATCAACCTGTATAAACCTCAGATTTATTTTCTCCAAAATGGGAGACATAAACCCTAGAAGGTGTAAGACCTGAAAACAAGCCTTGGTAGTTTGTGATATTTGCCACTAGACCAAATACCTAACCTGAAGCAAAGATAACTTAACCATGGATCTTGGTAGAGGTAGAAACAATGGAAGAACCCAAAATTACTTTGATTCCTGATAATTTACAGAATAGGTCATTCACTAAATTGATTTTTAGCAAATTAGCTTTAAGGAAATTGGTCATTCGCCAAATTGGCTTTCAGCAAAAGAGCTGTCTGCTAATTGGCTTTCTGTGCATTATTTTATGTAAATTGTTCTGCTTCCTTTCTAACATAATGTTTGAAATTAGTGGACATTTGTTCTTACTCTAGAAATCATCACTGGCCTCAAGAAGGTTGAGATAATTTTTTCAGAATATTGGATGTCAATAATAGTAGCTCTCAAGCTTTTTAGACACAGACTTGCTTTCTTGGATTCAATACCCAATTTTTTTGATTGATCTTACTTGAAACAGTGTACCTAGAAACCTCTGTTTTCTAAATAACTGCATAAAAGTATATGCCATACAAAGTATTGTACCAAGCACAAGTTATTCACTGTGCTTTAGCTCTCTTCAATCCTAACAATGCCTATGCATAATACTGCATGAAGAATCTATAGAGATGGTCAAATATTTGTGGTGATTTGAATATACTTGGCCCAGGGAGAGACATTATTATGTGATATGGCCTTGTCATTTCAATAGACATGAATACAACCAAAGTGATTCTGCCATGTTATTTGAATGTATAAATATTCTCCCTTAATGGGACCCCTTCAAAGTTATCAATCATCAAAAGGGCTAATGGCACCTTCTTTCTATCAGAAGACAGCATGGACTAAAGGATAAACTAAAGGTCTGATTCAAAGGAAGGTCTCAAGAGAGACAGGTTGTTCAACCAGTCACTCACAGAACAGGGAAGTCTTTAGTGGGAAACAAGAAGATGCAACTGTTTCTACCTCTAGATCTTCCTACTGACCCAGAAAGTTCAGCTTGTTCAAAGGGTGTTACCGTAAGGCAGTAGTAAATATCTTTTGTTATTTATGGACAAGCATGTGGGAACCCAAAAAAGAGAAGATAGTGACACCAGAGTAAATAGCAAGCTAAAATTCATCATGTCACCTCAGCCAAATGGACTCCGTAATGCTGCTTTTGTTTCCCTAGAATGAAGACGTCCCATCTGAATACCTGATTTCAGTGGCATTACAGATTTTGCTGGCAAGGACTATAGTTGGGTCAGATGGGCATTCAAAGCACCATGGCTCTTGCTTAGCTAAACAACCTTCATTCTATAGTGGCTTTTAATACAGTCAGGTTAAAGAAGAGAAATTTGCTCAAGAGATATAAAATTCACTTATTTCTATTGAATGAAGAATTCAACATCCTTAACAGCATTTTTTTTAAAGTTGGGTTTTATTCTTTTATGCAAAAGAAAATGCCCACCTGTTAACTTTTGAGCACAATATTATACAAGTTTTCAACTAGAGATAACTTGTAAACAGGATTCTGGATGCAGTATAATGATTTCTAGTTACTTTAAACACAACTCTATTTTGTTACTTTATGAACTAGTAAAGAAAATAATGGCTAAATTTTGTTCAAGACATAATTATTTTGAATACTGTAAAATAACAAATAAAAAGCTTTTTAATGAGCTCATCATGTTTGGAGGAATGTTAAGTGTTATTTTTCAATTATGTGATTAGAATTCAAAAACATCAAGTCTTCATGCCGTTACTTCATTACTATAAAAGAGCCTGGGTTACCATTGGCTTTGGCTACTTTCTCTTCAAAAAATAATCTTCTAATGCATTATAAATTACTATAAATTCTACTATAATTAATATAGGAGGATGCAAATTTATATGTATTCATACTTGAGCAAATTATGGCATACTTTATATAAATGACACTTTCTGTTATTGTTTTTGAAAGGCAAGAAAAAAACAGCTAACACCTTGATATACCGAGCTTTTAACTGTACCTGCTATGCAAAAAAGCACAGATTCTTAGTTTAAAAAAATGAATTGAAAACAAAATAAGTATTTCTGGCCTAATGAGCTATTTCCATCAAAATTAATTCCCCAAATGGAAGTATTACATGGCTCACGCTAAGCATAACAAAATTGCTTTATGTATTTTCCAGAAGTGTTGTGATATCCCAGGAATATAGAACTTTGAAAGCCAAACATTGGGCTTTACATCTGTTTCAATAACTGTATTCTTCACTTCTAATCAGAGAAGCGCTCAGGGGCCCTCAAAACAAGCAACATGAATATAGGCTTGAGGGAAATGGGAAGTTCAGCAATAGTTGAGCCTCCTACTGCTCAAAATAACAGCCATGCACAGTGAGCTGACATTTATTATCTGTTGTATAATGTCTCAAATTCAGTTACTTTGGTGAGATTTGAAATTTTTTTCAGCTGGTTTTTGTTTAGATATTCCCAAAATAGCTTTTATTATTTGTGAATTATCACTAAAAAAAATAGGTCCTGGAAGATGGGATCAAATAAATAGGTATTGTTTTCTTCATTAGCTACCCAGCTCTCATTAATTCCTAAGTGATACAACATATACTCAAACCCTTAGTAACATCCCAGGTAAGTTTGAAAATTAGGACCTGTTAGACCCCCAGAGTAGTGTTGCTAGATAACATTCCTGGAGAATCCTAAGACACCCTGACATATGCAATTTGGTTTTTGTTTTGTTTTGAATCCCAATGTGATTCCAGAAGTTTTGTTCCAAGTATTCAGGGAGGAGCAGAGGTTAGAGGAATTGCTCAATAGTGTAGTACCTGCCCATCATTCTTGAAGCCATAAGATCTGCTTTCAGTAATCCAAGAAGAAGAAGCAAAATCAGTGAGGTACAATAACTATGCATATTACATTTATTGTATTTTGTATTTTCAAAATCACAGTTCTTGACATCTTGAAGTGTTTGGTTTTTTGTTTTTTGTTTTTTTTTTCTCTTACTGTTGCATCAGACACAGGGGCTTGTTAAGGACTGTAAAAACTAGCATGCAGCTTGAGCTGGCTTCCTTTGAATGCAGTAGAGAATGTCCTACTTGAAGGGTAACTTGTGCTGAATTCTATTTTTTGTTATTCCATTGCACTGTGGCCAGTGTAGTACCTGGCTTTGGAGAACTTATCCAGATGTGGACTTTGCACTGTGAGAATTCATAGATAAGGTGGCTAAGTGTTCTTCCTTTCATGTTCTCAGCACTGAGAAGCACCCAGTCAAATGGGCAATGACAAAGAAGAGTTTGAGGTAACATTCCCACTGAGAAGTCATAGGGTCAGTGCATTTCCCAGAAGGGAACTGCCTGACACCTCTAGCAATTGTTCAGTCCACATACAGTAAATGCTAAATCCCTGGGCCTGGGGTTGCAGGCTTCCATTGAGGAGATGACACAGCACATGACACCAAAAAGAAACCCTAGACTTCTCACAAAGAGCTGAATTTTTGTTTTTCTTCTGAATCTCAGGACATTTAAAAATATTATGTAAGCTATATTCTACAAATAAATACTGTGCAGTATAATATCATTGTGGGATAACTTATGTGGTTCTTGATAAGAATATAACTACGAAATAAAGGGAGGGAGGAAAGAAGGAAAAGGGGAGGAAGGAGAGGAAAGGATGGGGCAGGGAAAAAGGGAGGGAGAAAGGGAGGGAGAAAGGGAGGGAGGGAGGAAGAAAGACTACAAAAGCTGACTAACCAATCATGTTCAGAGCTAGGTTGTTGTAATAGGTATTACTGGTATGTTAGGCCGTCACATAGGGAGACCTTTGTTGGTAGCTTCCTGGAAGAAATTACCAAGCCAAATTACCCACTCCATATCCTCCACATAGCTCCTCCACACATCCCTTCCCATCCACCTTCACAGTCTCACACAGCCTCACACATACCCTCACATATACCCACACCCTCATACATACCCTCACACACAACCTCACACACAGCCTCACACATATGCTCACACACACACACACACACACACACACACACACACCCTCACACATAGCCACACAGCTTCACACACAGCCTCACACACACCTTCAGACACACCCTCACATACACATACTCACACGTAGATACACATAGCCTCTCACACAAACACACACACACACCCTTACACACACCTTCAGACACACCCTCTCATACACCCTCACACACACACACACACACACACACACAGCCTCACACATACCCTCACATACACCTTCAGACACACCCACACACACAGCCTCACACATACCCTCACATGCATGCTAACACATACTCTCACACACAGCCTCACACACACCCTAATACACACCCTTACACACAACCTCACACACACAACCTCACACACACCCTCACACACACCTTCAGACACACCCTCTCATGCACAACCTTACACACAGACACACACACACACACACACACACACACACACACACACACTGTGAATTCCTCTTAATAGAGAAGAATTGTTTTCATTGTGGTTGCTGCCTAAGAGTTCCTCTCTCCTGGTTGCCTTCTCTATGTCTTCTCAGGGCTGTGCTGGGATGACACAAATAGTTTTGGTTTAGATTGGCTTTCTTTTCTTTTTTACTTTCTCCCCCCCCCCCGAAACCAGTAACTTTGGTGATTTGTCTAAGGTGTGAGAGATTGCTGAACTCTTAACCTATTAAAAGAGGACTGGGATAATCATCCAGACAATCCAAGATGATGACCAACCTAGAAAGAACAACCACGTACGCTAAAAGGATGCTTGTCAGTGTGGGCCACTGTGTCCTCTGAGAAGACCTGCATGATCCAGGACCCCTTCCCTAATCAGGCATGAGTCTTCCTCCCCAATCAGTTCTGGCCCCCCGTTCCCTAGTCTTAATATGGTGGGGGACAGTGGAGGGGAGACTAGAAAAGCACTCAAGTCAATTTCTCTATGTGCTTAAGATGGACACTCTTACTGCATTTCATTAAAACCTGATTAAATAAAAAATAATACGTATCACATTTTTCATATCAGAAATACCCTCCCTCCTTTGCATGATGCTTCCTTTATGGCACCTCTCTCAATTTTTCTTTCAGGTTTAACCAAAACAAATAATGAATTTATTTAAATGTATATAAATTTTGAGCCATGGTTAATATCTCGTACAGAGTTCAGCATGGATGCAGCTAGCAAAACCTTTCGATGCATTTTATACAATGAAAGAATAGGAAATATTTCCTTTAGGTTCACTCAACAGTATTTCTTCCTAGCATGTCTTCCAGAGGTTTACTTAAGGGAAAGGTAGATGAAGCCCCTTCCTTTCCAAAAGCAAACCAACAAACAACGAACACCATCAACAGCACAGAAAACAGAAACAGGAAAATAAGGTATCAGAAGTAGGAAAGTATTGGTAATATTTGTCTAGAAAAAAGTCAAAGTGGTCCAATATATGAAATATCTATGATAGGATTCTGTTTGAAGAACAAAGTAGAAAAATAATAATAATAATAAAAAAAAACTCTAGGAAAGCTCACTAGAGAACACTGGCATTTGGAGTATGGGCATTATCAGGAGAGATAGGATCTATGGGAATTGTGAGACAATGATGGTTAGAGCTGAATAGCCCCGAGGAGATGCTGAAATGGGTAAAACCAAGGTGCTCATAGGATTGTAGGGGACAAACAACAAATGATGGAGACCAGGCAGCCCAGGGCACACAGCAGGCAGTGCTTGTGAGAAAATCCTGGTTTAGGTCAGACTTTTGTGTGTTGCCTCTGTGCAACACCATGCCAAAAGGGACTTGCTGGCACTATTTTATTACTGTCATTTGAAATCTGTCATAGATCTTAAATTGAACTGAAAACTTTGGTTAAACATTTTCCATATAGTTGAGGTATTTGTGATGACACACTTGTTTAAAAGCTTAGAAAATATTTGCCGGTGCAGTAACAACTGCCATAAGGCGTCATTTGGGATGAATGCAGAGAGCATGACCATGTGCAACTGGTATATGGTGTCTGCATGTTACAAATATCAATACCTCTTTTCCTTGGATCCTTGTAAGTGAAGATACATTATTTTAAATGGGTGTAGAATTACTAGAAGATCAGTAAAATTCATTTGGGTATGACTGGGAGAGATTAAACAAAGGTGAAAGACCCATCCGGAAAGTGTTTAACACCATCTAATGGATTGAGAGTCCAAGTGTCAAGAAGACGGGAAAAGAGAAGAAGAGAAAGCTACTGCCAGTCTCCCCTCTCTCTTTTTCTTTCTGCTCTGATGAAAGCTGCTTCACCAGAAGTCCCCCCCATCAGGAGAAGCCAAACCCCATTGAAATGTGAGCCCAAATAATTCCTCCCTCAAATAAGCTATTTCTAATGCTCTATTCTTTTTTTTTTTTTT
>NC_034591.1:36596901-36599970 GCF_900095145.1 Mus pahari | reverse complement strand
GGAAGAGCAGTTGGGTGCTCTTACCCACTGAGCCATCTCACCAGCCCCCTCTAATGCTCTATTCTAATTCGATTATTAGGTCATATTACCAGGGTTCTTTTAGACATTAACCTACTTTTAAGTTCCTTACAGTAAGATTTCTGAAATGGATGCTATTATTATTTACAGTCTCAAGAGAGAAAATTGACAGAAAGTTTAGATAACTCAACAAAGCCAGAAAAAAACAGAAACTTTGTTAAAGCATGTAATACTTGAATAATGCATGTATAATATTTCTATTATCAATTTCCATATCAGGCCTTATTCTAAGCAAGTAAGGTTTATAAAAGATGCGTTGGTAAGCTGCCAACCATTTTCTTCAAAAACCCTGAGCATTTCCCACTGTTATTGTTTCCTTATGCTTAGCTTTGGTAAAGATTCATTTCACTGTAATAACAGGACAGAATCAGGACAAGTCACAATTCTAGTAATGTTGTCCACTGCATGTGTAAATGGTACTTGCTACCATAGATCTAAATGCCTTGTCTATTCCCTTCTGTCTTTTTCCCTCACACATGGCTTTCTTATAGTCTTCATATTCTTTTGTGCTTCCTAGTCAGAAATGAGCATTGGCTCTGTCTTCCTGCTTCTTTGCTTGGCATCTTAATATACCTTCCTCACTTTGTGTTTCCTTGGGCAATTGTGTTTAGTTTTTTTTTTTTTTTTCCCAACAAACCATGGTCTTTCTTTGCATTTCTCAAAGACAGTTCTGAACCTGGAATCTTTCATCCTGAATGAATATAGCGGTGAGAGTGGAGGTGGGGGGTGTTTCCCCATGAAATTAAGAAAGAAAACCTAGAAAATGTTTTAATAAACACTTTATTCTTAGGACTCTTATGTTTGCTATAAATAGAGTTAGACTAGATAATAACAAAAACAGCTACCTCTCAAAAGGAAGTGATGACTATAAAGAAAGGAGTTGATATTTAGCTGTCCCTGCGTTTTCATCAAGCCCACACTTTCTATCCAAGAAATGGGCTGCTTGATGCAAAATATTATGCTGTGGGAACTGTGGTGTAAACAGGTTCATTCAGAGGCTATGATTAAAGCCAGGCTTTAAATTTAAGCCATTGTCCTGATATTAACTCTGTCATTTACAAGCTGTGGAACCTGGGGCAAACAATTCATCTGTCTTCGACTTAGGTGAAAAGCTAGCCCCTAGCTTGAACTCAGATACTTGAGCCAGTGTTTACGTAGGAATAATTCAAATGAAGTAGTCCTCACTGGGAAATGCTTTTTATTTGTTTGACTGATGTAAGCAAAGAACCTCCTAATAGATGTGAAAACATGTTAAAAAAATACTATAAAAGATGGTTATCATCAAACATGTAAGTGAACGAGCAGCAGATGGAGTTATTAACCTTGGGGCACCAGATCCTGTTATTCAAATCATGTTTGTAACACATAGTGATAGAATGTAAAAGACACAAAATTGTTTGGATAATGTTTGTGAAATCAGGCATTTTATTCTTGAGGCATTCCTCAGATGATAAACCACTAGTTTATAGGTAGTATACTCTCAGAAAAATGTTTCTATTTGCAACTTACTCCTTCACAATATATATTTACCAGATAATCAGGCTATCATCCTGGAATATTAATTTTAAAAATGGGTATTATAAAGATTCTAAATAAATAACCAGTGAAGCAGATAGAAACCATCCAGTACCTGTGATAAAAGTCACACAAACATCTGCAGCACAAATCGGGCTGGTATTTTATATACTCTACAGGCAGTAACTGTTCTGTTTTACTGTGTAAACTCGTTTCTAGGTACTCCTTATAAATCAGAGCCCTGATTCAATATATCATAACACTGTCCCGTAAAATCTTTTTGAGTCATGCTTTGTTGACCTTTCCATCATAGGTGTTTATCAAACACTCACAAAACCTGGATTGTACAATAAATATTTATGAACTGTTGTTGTCAAAATTTAACTAGCTGAGGTCAAAACATTTTAGCGATACCAAAATATTTCCACACAGTGCGAGTTCACAAAGACATTGAATCTAATCCTTCACAAACACATGTATCCCCTGCCACATTCTTAAGTAATTTTTTTTTTTTTTTTTTTTTTTTTTTTTTTAGATCAGAAGAAAACTTTCTCAGCCACTCTAGTAAGGTAGTTGCTGTTAGGGAAACTAGAGAACCATGAACAAAGTGTTATGCTAAAGCAAGCCTTGATCCTAGCCAGGTCCTTTAAATGGATGCTCTTTAAATATTTTCCCCTGCTTTCTCAAAGTACAGGCCAAGATTTTCACAGGGAAAATTTCAGATAAGGAAGGGCCCATCACTCTGGTTGGTTACGCACATTAGCATAAAGCTAACAGAATGTATAGGTTTCTCTTAGTCTAGGTAAATCAATATATTCCTAACAATGCGCATGCAAATCGTCAAAGTCGTAAAGACACACCCACTGTACATAGGGAGCTAGTATTTTATTTGTATCCTCTAGTCTACAGAAAAATACCTTTTCTTTTTTATGAATATGCAAAGACAATTTTGGTAGTTTAAATGAGAATGGCCCCCATAAGCTTATATATTTGAATGCTTCATCCTTAGATAGTAGAACTGCTTAAAGAAGGATTACAAGTTGTGGCTCTCTCTTCTATAGCTCTCAATTCCTTATTTTATTTTTTCCTGACAATGAAGATTTTAGCCTTTTTTTTTTTCATTGTTCCCTTGCTCAGGAAATCTAAAGTCTGGCCTTTGTATTCCTGTCTGACCATTGGCCTCTGACAACTTTATTTACCAACTAAAGTCAACTGGAGACAGGGACTTGCAACGTCTTACATATAGATGTACAGATTCCCATATAATTTGAGAGCCCAATTAACATAATATAAAAAATAAACTAAATCTACAACAAGGAAAAAAGAAAACATAAAAATACATAAAAGATAGAAATAAAAAGAAACAGCCAGGCATGGTGGCACACGCCTTTAATCCCAGCACTCAGGAGGCAGAGGCAGGCAGATTTCAGAGTTTGAGGCCAGCCTGGTCTACAAAGTGAGTTCCAGGACAGCCAG
>NC_034591.1:36585026-36596503 GCF_900095145.1 Mus pahari | reverse complement strand
GGGAGGGAGGGAGGGAGGGGGAGGGAGGGAGGAAGACAGATCAGTTCATAAGACTGTCATCCCATGCATACACTTCAAGAATCTGTGAGAAATTTTTTTAGTTTTTGAGATTTCTTGGTAATTTCCATTCAGTTCATCACTTTATCATGTCAAATTCATCTTCACCTCTATGGTGTGTCCTTCACTTCACATGTATTACTAACTTTGTGGCACAGCACACCACCAGTCTCCAGCAAGGCAACTGAATTGTAAGAGTACCTCCTTTTCCTGTAGTTATCATGTATAGAAAACAAACATTATGTTGTGTTTTACGTGCAACCCCAAACTGTTAAGTGCCGTGAAGGCAAAGGATAAACAAACATGCAAAAACTTTGAGAAAAACATGCTATACACATTTCTGTTGGCTAAAAATGGGAATAATTTGAATGTCCAGGAAAGCATATTATTATGGAAATAATTAAGTATATTCTAATTGGCATTTGATGAAATAAATTATTATAATTTTTAAAAACAAGAGCCTATTGTTTCTAAAGATGTACAATAAAATGGTAATTTGAAAAATACTAGTTATTAAATGCTTGCTAATTCCTATTCTGTGATAAGCATTGTATCTTACTTAAGTTAATTTTTATAACCCATAGGATTCTTTCTTCACTTGGTAGTAATACTTTTCTTTTTGTGTGCTCCTGTGTACAAATGAAACTCAAGGAGCAGAATCATGGCTGGGCGGTGGTGGCGCACACCTTTAATCCCAGCACTTGGGAGGCAGAGACAGGCAGATTTCTGAGTTCGAGNCCAGCCTGGTCTACAAAGTGAGTTCCACGACAACCAGGGCTACACAGAGAAACCCTGTCTTGAAAAACCAAACAAAAAATTTTTTAAGTTTTACTTCTATTATTCTTGTAATTATAATTGTTACAATAATAATAATTTACCATTTCTGGTTCTCCCAAGGCTTATGCACAGCACTTAGATCAGCCGAGTCTCAGTCTCACGGACTTCTGTGGACTGAACTGAGTTCTCCTCTCTCTCGTCTGCCGACAGGCATTTTCTCAGTCTGGGGAGCTGTTTGGAAGTGAGGCCCTTGGAAGAGAGAGATGCACTGGATGATTTAACAGGAGAAACCTCAGGACAGGGTTCCTCTGACCTCACACTTTCCACATTGAAAACTAGGGGAAATGTATATTATTTGAATCATAGTATTTTTTTATGGCAGCTTTTGCACTTTTATGATTTGCAGCAACATAAATGTTGATTGTATAATAAAGATATTAGTTAGAGTACTATCTAGGTGAGGAGGTAGAAATAAGATGTTACTTAAAAATAGTTATAAAATCATAAATGATATTTATTGGGACACCACAATCAAAACCAACAACCACTAAGACATTTTACTAAATCATCACACATTTTATTAAGAGTTTACGATTCTTGATCAAGTATTTTTTGTTTGCATGGTTGGTTTTGGTTTTGTCTTTCGAGAAAGCATTTCTCTGTTTAGCCCCGGTACTCTCTCTGTCAAAAAAGCTGTCCTTGAACTCAGATTTCTACCTGCATCTGCCTCCTGAGTGCTCGGATTAAAGGCATGCCTCGCCATTCCTTGCTGGTCTATCAAATCTTAAAATCAATGAAAACTTTCTTTTGATTATATTTTTATATTTATAATAAAAAACTAAAAAATATACTCAGTCACATCCTATACTACAACTTTTAGGGTTGTGTCTAATGTGATCTAGGTCAACCACTGTGGCTCACATAAGCAATATAAAGTGTGTTGTGCTCCATCAAATAGTGGTGTTAATAACTAGTCATTTCTCTGATTTAAATAAAGTCAAGTCAGACTGGTATCGGTTAAAACACGATTCCATTGCGTTCAGGGTTCAAGAAGAGTATTTGTTAAGTTTATTCTGTATATTTCATAAACATAAACACTTGTTGATTTATTAGCTAGTAAGGATGAAATAAAAGCCAAGAAACCAAACTGAGACAATACTGCTTCTATTCACTAACTCGAACCAGTAGGTATTGAGAGAAGTTCTAGGCATTATTTTTGTTCTGATCAGTCTCATCAATAGGTAACTGATAATAGTCTCACTGCTATTTACATATTGGTACTACACTGGCATGGATTTGCATAATGTATTGAGGCTCTATGCTCTAGAGGGTTGCATTGTAACATATTGGTGCTTAATGAACTCTGAAAAAATTGATTTTCCACAGAGTAAATTAAGGAATGCATTATAGCTGTTAAAGCAATCTTAAGGGAAATCTGAAGCTTCCACTGCAGCTCCATGCTTAGTAAGTAATAAATTACATGTTATACTTATTTGCCTTAATTCATGCTAATTTTGTCCAATTAATGTATCACAGTAATTCAGAAGCCTGTCACAGGAGAGCTAATTATTTATTGGATTTTTGTGTTCAGCTCCCTAGGAGTCTACCAGCAAACAAACTTGAGACTGTCTTTCTCTTAGGTCCACAGTGACATTCTTATGTCTTACTGTGGGGAAGTAAGATTCATGTTTCTGTTTCAAGTTTAAAAATGGATTATGAGGGATCTTCGTTAGATTCTCTCTTGATTGGTAAAACAGTTTGACAGCCTGCCATTCCATCAGGATAAGACTCAGCTGTCTTTGTTATTAAACTATTTCACCTTATAAGTGTATATTTCAGAACTTTGAAGGAGAGATGTGGTAAACTATTTTTATACATTAAAAGTTTCGGTTTAGTTTGGTGTTTCTAGCTGTATTTCCAAAGTGAGTTGAGGAGGCCAAGCATGGGTCTCAAGAATTCGCAGCAGACATTCCCACTCTTTTGTTTTAATTCTCAGCATATCTCAGAAAATTCCAGGAATTCCCTAAATAATTATATTGAACACTTCATTCCGCCCAATCTTGATTCAAAATCATAAGCCTCGTGCTGTTGCCAAATTATCAGTTGAAAAAGATTACAGTTAGCAATTGATGTTAGCTTAACAAAAACAGATTTTAGTTCTCTATAGTACCCTGTAAATTCACAACTACCGAAATGAATTATTCATGAGATTAATATATACAATTCGCACCTATAAACAATTTGGCAGTTGGTAAATAATTTGTACACCTTACTAAGAAGTGGACATCAGAGTTAAGGGGTCTGTGATGCATCATCTGTGGAATGCTTACAGTTTTTTTTTTTTTTTTTTTTTGGACTTCTGAGACTGAAAGACCTCTGTGGGGAGCCCTCCCCACTCCAGTCTCGAGAAAGTAGCACCCAAAAACCACGTATAAACCATCTTGATGTAAAAACACGAGTTAGTTTAATGGCGGAGCTCCGGGCCAATGCGTACCTCACGCAGGAGGTAGAGGCATCAACCACGTGGCTCGGAAGCTAGGGGTTTTTATAGGGGGAGGGGGAGGGCCCTCGGGAGAATTGGTGCTGTTGTACACAACTGGCCCATTTAAACACCAGCACATTTGCAGAATGGCATGTGCAAGTCACCTGGTTAACATATGACTCCAAACTATCAGCCCCAGGAATGTTTTAACAACGGCCTGCCTGGGCAAGCTCAGGCCTGTCTACTGTGTCCTCTGCCTCAGGCTTCTAAGCTTACAAACAACTCTCCAGACATAAGTCACATGAATCACAGGCCTTAAATTTTATTTCCCTTCAATACCTGGAACATTTCAGAGGTAATGGTAAAAGGTAAGAAACATTTGATGTCCTGGTTTGTTCCCTCAGGTAAGTGTCAAGAGAGCAACTGTCTGCTGCTTCTCCTATTTCCTGCTGATAAAAATGTGGTCATATCTCTTTAATATCTCTTTTTCTCTTTAATATCTCTTTATCATATCTCGTTATCCATATAGCAGGGATATTTACTAAGAAGGGTTCTCATAGTGTTTCAGCTTAACTATGGATAAAGTACACCACTCTTTGTGTCCCACACATAAAAAGGAAAAATAGATTTTTCCAACCCTGTTTATTTGGATGGGGAAATATACCATTTTTTCATCCAGCTACTGATTGTCATAGTTAATTGTGTATCTTCCGATCAGCAAATATCAAGTTATATAGAATTTTACAACTCAATATATTATTACTTCGAAAGAAAAATCTACCATCACCACCAGTTCCTATTGGCCATTTACATTACCCACTTCAAATTAGGAAGCAGTTTCTAATTTACTCCCCTCTTCATACACCAGTACATCTTGGGTGATGTTTTCTTCCTTTTGTTTTCATTTTTATCTATGCCTTTGAAGACTAAAATGGCCATGTCACTCCTTCCTAGTATCCTTCCTTAGAAGATAGTAGACCCATAAGTAACGTGAGCTCATGGGACCATGAGTTCACAACCATAGTTTCAGCCTTTGTTAACATGGAAAAACTAAAATCAATGGAAAGTAAAACAAATTATCTGGCTTACTACTGAATAAAAGATCTTTGAGGACTAAGTAAATATGGGAAAAATGTGTATTACCGTATTTTATTATCCCTGCCAGTATGTTCATTCCCCAACTTACATATCCCTGTTACCCATGAGGAGCCTTGGCTCCTTAATAAAAAGTTTAAACTCTTCCTTATACTTCCTTATTATCAGTCTTATCCACTCACCACATAATACTCCTGAGTCTTGACCACTAAATGACAACTGAAGCTCAAGTTCAATGTGCTTAGTGCACTTTAGTTTAGAGTCACTGCATTTCTGGAAACTAAAAAAACTTATGAAGTCAGACCAGAGAGTCTCTATTTTGCTAATTCTGGAAACATCACACCTCAGCACATGAGAGCTGCTCATTCTGGCCCTTCACTAACAAGTTCTCACTGGTTTTGGTGGGCTCCTTCTCGCTTTCATGTGCTTTCTCCTGGTATTTGAACTGCTAGGGAAAGAATGTTACTGAGGCCTTCCATTCATCAGAAGTCACAGTAGATCTGGCTGCTGAAAGATATCTCAGGCTTTAATCCATTTCACTTTTAAAACACAGACATTCAACACAAATGATCCCTGAGCCTTCATGAGCTATCTTGTTGTTGTTGTTGTTGCTGTTTTTCCCAAAATCATGGGTGATAGCATTATTATATAATAGCACAACTCTTCCTGCCTTGATGTAATTCACTCCAATAATGGATGGATAAAGTGTGTGTGTGTGTGTGTGTGTGTGTGTGTGTGTGTGTGTGTGTGTGTGTGTGTNTGTGTGTGTGTGTGTGTGTACACATCTCTCTTAAGCATCTCTCTTAGTTGTTTTCCACCTTTTTGGTGACAAGGTCACTTATTGAACTGGAGCTTATGATTCAGATAGATGTCCAGGCAAGTGAGGCTTGAGAATCTATCTGTCTCTGCCATCTTCCCAGTGAGCAATGGTTTTCATGTTGCACAAAACTTGATGTTTAATGTGTGTTCAGGAGATATAAACTAAGATGCTCGTGGTGGAGTAGAAAGCACCATATATTGAGGCATTTCACCAGACCTCTTTTTCCAACCTCTTAAAGTTACAGAGAAAATGGTCATTAGTTCAATTGGGCAAATTTAAGGAACACTTGTTCTTCCACTGATCAAGTTTCTCACAGTGATAGGTTATCACTTTCTCTGGAATAGTAGCATGGGGTTTTCGTATATTATAGAAGCATGGGGCTGTAGATCACAAGCACCTTTGTAGCTTCCAAACAGTGTTAACTATCTACTTGCCATTCACATCAACTCACTACTTCTGACTTCTATAAACTTTACTTTGAGAAAGCTGAGTAAACTGGGTCAATCCCAATTAAGTAGCTTTCAGGAAGACACCTACAGAAAAATACACAAGGCTAATTTTTGCAGTCAAACTCACAATCTTCCTCCCCCAAAATCTACCAGAAGTCAAACTTAGCGATCTTTATTTTTGAATGAAAGGCAACAGACATAATTGAAACTAAAACTAAGACATCTCACTTTAGATGGGACCATTTGTTTTTTGTCCTTTTGCATGTGCACTCCATAATGAGGACTCAATATTTACTCTCATTAAATGTGCTATGACAACAGGATTTTAAGGGAAATGACATTGTTTTCAGTTTTTACTCTTTATAAGTAATACTTTATCATTTCCCCAACTGGATCTCTGTTAAGAACATAAAGCTATCTGAAAATACCATCAACCTACCCAGACCATTGATATCTGCACATCAGAATACAATATTTACCATTTTCTCCAAGAAGTTCAATTGATGATCACATCTGAAAACCTGTGAGTTAGAAAAAGTCAAGTCTTTGGAAGCTATGAGTGATGGCTGTCATTGGCATCGCTGTTGGGGTCCAAAACAATCAATTCCTGTTGCTCCTCGGCTACTGATGCTCAGTCTCCCTCTCAGGATTGGGATTTTTTGGGGTTTGTATCCATTTTCGCCTGGTCTTGGCTAGAATCAAGAGTTGGGATCCCCTTTGGGTGGCTTGGATGTGGCTTAGAACATGGGTTAGCCTATTTTCCAGAGCTAGTGTAACAAGACTTTCTCTCAGGTTGACTCTGTCTCATCTCCAGGTCTACACACAATTCTCCAAAAACTTTGGTTGAGTTTCAAAGCAGTCTCAGTTCTCTATCCTATTCCTACAGCAAAAAAATGAATAAATGCATGTCAAGAATTAAGACAGTTCTGGATGGATCATTTGGCTTCTCTAAACACAATTCTAAAAGCCTGTGTATATAGAGCATCCAGCAAGAATTTTCTCTCTATTGAAAACTTTGTTCCCTAGATGGCAAGAAAGAATACAAACTCAAAAATAGCATGAAGAGTCACCAATTGCCTGGTTTTGTTTGACTCAGTGCATATTTTGTATAGTTTGATGATAATGACTGTCATGAAAGCTAATATATTGAAAAGCCTTTTCTAGGGTCTGCTGTTTGGAATTTCCTATTTTATTAAATGTCAAAATTGATGGGGGGAACTGTCCCTTACAGTTAAAGGAATGATACTAGGGTATGTTTTTCAGATTGTCTGCTTTCTGGAGTCTGTTGAACTGCTTAAACAGATATGCCAGCCTTAGGCCTCCTTACTCTGCTGCAGCGGCAGCTGGAGAACCAGATTCAGATCATCTTCAGTCTAATAACAGGGAACAAATGATGTTTTGACAATAAGCATACCCCACATCTGAGTCTAAGATTTTAGAATGAGTGGTTCAGGCCATCTAAGCTTATGTTATAGTTCTATGAGCATGTGTTTTCACTTTGTGCAACCCATTGAATGTGCCACTATCAAAACTAACTCTAAAATCTAAATTCTTCTTTTTAGAAATGCGATTGTCAACATGACATGAATTGGCACTTTTCACATAAAACATGCTCTTGCTTTAATATCCTGGCATGGAGGGATGAACACTTGATTTGGAGTGCTTAAGTGATTATGCCTTCCAATTTTTTTCTCCTCAGACCGGTCCATCTCTAGTGTATTTTATGTTGCTCTAGCTGTACCCGACTCTTATTTTTGGTATCTCATCCCTGGCTTGTTTCCCACTACAATCTACACTCTCATACCCAACACAACGAATTCCCTTTTCTATCATGTAGTTACAGACCACGCCTCAGAACTTTTTTTATTAGATATTTTCTTTATTTAAATGTCAAATGTTATCCCCTTTCCTAGTTTTCTCCCCACAAATCCCCTATTCCTTCCCCCCTCCCCCTGCTCCCCAACCCACCTACTCCTACTTCCTGGCCATGGCATTCCCCTATACTGGGGCATAGAATTTTCACAAAACCAAGGGCCTCTCCTCTCATTGATAAACAACTAGGCCATCCTCTGCTACATATGCAACTGGAGACACTAGTCTCACCATGTGTTTTCTTTGATTGGTGGTTTAGTCCCAGGGGGCTCTGGGGGTACTGGTTAGTTCATATTGTTGTTCCTCCTATAGGGCTGCAAATCCCTTCAGTTCCTTAGGTACTTTCTCTAGCTCCTTCATTGGGGACCCTGTGCTCTGTCCGAGTATTTCGTATGCCTGGCATTCTCTATGGCTCTTCCACCCATAGTCTTTTCCCTTCATTTCTTCTTTATAAGACCTTCTCTAACCATGCATTGAAAAATGTTGTCTGCTCATAGTATTCTATCTTGCCCTTTACTTTTTTTTCTTACCTCTTAAAACAATCTAACCTGCTGAATGTTTTTACTTTTCTTGAACATTTGTCAGATAATCTTTTTAAATGAATGAGTACATTTGCATACAGAATTTTAGACAAATTAGAAGGGTTTTAGTATAGGTAAAATGGCAGTAGTTCCAATTTTACCTGATACCAGGTTGCTGTGACCATTAAATAGATAATACAGTATATGTAAATGACTTTGCCTGATATGACATTCTTGCCACAAACTCTTATAAATATTATGTAGCATGCTTTCCCTTCTGAAACTGTAAACTTGAAATGGTAATGCCAGCTACCTGCAGTGAGTATTTTGTGAGCATCAAAGATAAGTTGGAAATATTCACTGAGTTTAGAGAAAGGAAGGGCTTAGAAGATGTAATTAAGCTAAAGATCTTGAAGTAAGACTATCCTGTACTATCTGGGTAGGTTCTAAATTGAACAACAATTATCCATTTAAGACTTATGTGGTAACTGTATATGGGATGAATCCCCAGGTGAGACAGTCACTGGGTGGCCTTTCCTTCAGTCTCTCCTCCATATTTTATCTCCATATTTGCTCCTGTGAGTATTTTGTTCTCTTTCTAAGAGGAACCGAAGCACCCACACTTTGGTCTTCCTTCTTATTGAGCTTCATCTGGTCTGTGAATTGTATCCTGGTTATTTGGAGCTTTGGGGCTAATATACCATCAGTGAGTACATAGCATGAATACCTAAGAATTTCATGAATTCATCGTTTTTAATAGCTGAGTAGTACTCCATTGTGTAAATGTACCACATTTTCTGTATTCATTCCTCCCTCCATTGAAGGACATCTGGTGGGTGGGTGAAGGAACACCCTCATAGAAGCAGGGAGAGGGAGGATGGGATAGGGGGTTTCCAAGAAGGAGGGAAACTGGGAAAAGGAATAACATTTGAAATGTAAATAAAGAAAATATCCAATTAAAAAAGAAAAAGTAAAAGAAAAAAAAGTTGGCACAGAAAACCAGCCAGTACAGTACCTTTCTAGAAATTTATTCATTTGATTTTAATTCTCACAACTGCTCACATTATTATCAATTTTACTTTTAGAAAGCATTTTATAATGAATTCACTTTCAATTCTGAATTTAATAAAATTTACTGACATTTTATAAAAAAAAATTTAAAAAGACTTATGTGGGATAAAACTACAGGAGACAGGAGTCACCAAAGTGACAGGAACAGGTCAGGGAGAGGTAACTCCACCTTAATAATACCAGGAATTACCAAAGGCAGAAGACTCAAAGAAAACAAAAAAACAAAAAAAAAAAAAAAAACACTCTCTCAAAGTTAGAAGTACCACATCCTTGACTGTGTTTGGATATTTTAGATTAAGGAGGTATGGTATCATGAATTTTCATTGTTTTAAGTTTCCAGAGACATGATAATTTGTTATGGAAGTCTTTGTTCTTACAGCTATAAGAATCTAATACATTATCTCATGGAATCACTGTGAAAACAGAAGAACGTGATATGTGTTCCACTCCTAGTGACAGCATATAATGAATAAATAAGCAATTGTCATTGTTGTGATTGTTACCAACCAAATTCTAACGGGGTTTCAATATGGAGTCACTAAATGAATCCCATGGAGGAGGAGGCAGGAAGAGTGCAGAGCAGATGGGATGAAGGACACCACGGAAACAAGGCCCTCGGAGTCAACTGAGCAAGGCTCACATGAACGCAGACAGAGTGAAGCAGCAAGAACACATGTATGTGTATGTAGATTATCTTGGGGCTCTTTCTTACTGTTGGTTCCCCTTTTCTAACGTCGCAGTGATGCCTTTTGTTCTATCTTATTATATTTCATTTTCTTACGTTTGATTTTTCCTCTTTGTAGCCTGTTACTTTCTAATGAGGAAAGGGAAGAGAATGGATCTCCACAAGAGAGGAAATGGCGAGGAAATGGGAGGAGTAGAGGGCGGGGAAACTGTAATCAGAATATATCGTATGAGAAAAATAATCCATTTTTTAGCCAAGAGGAAAGCATTTTAAAAATTTTACTTTAAAAATACATGGAGTCACAAGTTCTGCAATTTAGTTTAACATCGTGAAATTCAGCAAGTTTTCCTTCTAAACTTTAAGCTAACTTGTGTTACTTTCAGGGTTATACAGTAATGTCTATAGGAACTTTATTGCCCTGTTGCCAATTTTTATGTATTTGTGGTTCTAGGCCCCAAGATTCCAGAGCAAAGTGAGAGTGTGTTGTCCTCTGATGTTGCAACGCAAGTATTAATGCCAGTCTGAAAGTGCAATAGGCTCATTGTTTGTTTTTCCAAACTGCTTTAAATTCCCACAATAGCTCTATGAATTTAGCTGAACACCTATAGTAATATTTTGGATGTATTACATTTAAACTTTCACTCCTACAATATCCTCAAATGATATGATTAAATGAGGAATCTTTTCCCTTCTCAGACTGCTACACAGAAGAATAAATAACTTTCTAAGGTACTTTCTAGCCACAAACTGGTCATGGCTGTGCTCAGCAATCTGCTGTGAGCCATTCAGGTTGTCCTCATGGAGATGACCATTTTGCCCTGTCAGCTCAGGATGGTGGCCTGGTATTTTAGGGAAGCATCCCAATTAATTGGTTAAAAAAGAACAAAGGGACTCTCAGCATGACAATTGAGCCACAGAGCTGGAACTACAGATGCACACCCAGGGAAAAGTGCTATACCAGGCATCTTCTTCACCTTGGAGTCAGGAGGCATTGCCCTGACCTCACTCACCATCCAATAAAGCCATTTGGGGGAAAGTGGGGAAGGAGGGAAAGCTGAGAGTAAATGACTGACCTCCAGATTCTCAGGAGGCCAGGATTACGGTAAGAGAGAAAAATCAATCAGGGAGTTGCTCTATTTCTATTTCCTTGTTAGAAAAGGACCACACAGAGTGAGCATTGGTAACTCAGTACAACTGTGAAAACAAGATGTTGGCAGGACAGAGAGGTGTGAGCAGGAAGGTGAGGAGGGCATATTTGGAAGTTGTCCACCTCGTTTTCCCTGGGAATGGTTGGTGAGCCAGTAGCATAAATCAAGAAAATGCTTCAAAACATTCATTATCTTTGAGGATCATTTATTATGTATGTCTGAGGCCAGCTTGGTAAGGCATGAAAGAACAAGTCGGTGTGTAGTTGGTGTGCTGGAACTACTGAGAAATAAAAGAACATGTTGACTCCCTTTTTTCAAAAAAAAAAAAAAAAAAAAAAAAAAAAAAAAAAACAGTTCAACACAAGTGAACAATATATTTAAAAAAACATTTTAAATACATAAATATCCAGAAGGCTTTTGTTCTTTCTAAACTGTTCTAAAACCAAAGAATGGTAGAATATAATTTTTGAGTAGGTTGCTTAACTTGATTTAGAAAGCGA
>NC_034591.1:36571541-36584990 GCF_900095145.1 Mus pahari | reverse complement strand
TGGAACTACTGAGAAATAAAAGAACATGTTGACTACCTTTAATAAAAAAAAAAAAAAAAAAAAAAAAAAAAAAAAAAAACAGTTTCCCACTATTGAGCAATATATTTCAAAATCCATTTTGAATAAATAAAATTCCAGAAGGCTTTTGTTCTTTCTAAACTGTTCTAAAACCAAAGAATGGTAGAATATAATTTTTGAGTAGGTTGCTTAACTTGATTTAGAAAGCGAAACTGATTTCTTTTTCCTGATTAAAATAGTAGTTAGTTCTCTAAAGGGTGTAGCATTGTTTTTATTTATCTGTCTAAATAGAAGATACTTCAGCTGGATGCCAAATTGGCAAAGAAAGAATTTATCTTTATCGGGTTTTCTGTTAATGTTTCACAGTTCCCTACGAAGGTCAGTGGAAGTCGTGCTGGTGGGTGTCTGTGTAATGACCATGGGGGAAACTCTCCCTTAAACCAATAAGCAAAAACAAAATGTCAGGCTTCAGATGCAAGTCTTGTCTATTGTACCAGGTAAACATTAGCTTTGGATGAACAAATGGAATGTTCTTAACAAGTTTGGCAAGATGAGTGGAAACTGTTATTCATGCTCTATTTTTTTTTTTCTGAACAAGTGATAATTTGCGAAAGGCTAAGTTAGTGTTGGAAAAACAAGTTATGATAGATTGTACGCAACAATTTAATGAATTACCACAGAGACTCAGAAGCTGTAAGGCACTGAGAAGAACTGTCCCAAAATATATGGTAATGATTACATTGAAAACCTCACACAGCTCAAAACGTACAGATCATTATCCCTAAAGTTATATTTCTGATTACTTTGCATGTGTGAAAAGTATGTCCAAAGCCTAAACTGTAATTTTCTTTCCATAATAAATATACATGGATTATCAGTGTTTGGCTTTTACAAACATTGGTTAACAGTTATAATTCAAGAGACACGTTTTAAGATGGCAAAAAATGTCAGCTTGTTGAGCATCAGGAGTGGGCAATGTCAGCTTATGCATGTGCTGTGCCTGGCCTTAGGCTAAGCAGAGATAGTGAGAAATGGCATGGGTACTAGACTTAAAATTTTACACATTTAATTAATACATCAAAAAAATAACCCCACAAACAATAAATAGGAATACATACATAAGCATGCTTTATAGTTCAAAGAAGGAGAAATAGAGCTGATTTCAGAGAGGGTAAGGTCAGGCTGACTGGAAAGTTTAGGGTCTTGCTGTGTCTGAGATTTTTCAAGGAGTAGAGAACATCAGTTTCCTTAAGTGTGTGTGTGTGTGTATGTGTATGTGTGGTGGGGTGACAGAGAGAGAAAGAGAGACAGAGACAGAGAGACAGAAAAAAAGAGATGGGGTTAGATTTAATTAACACTTAGCTAATTTAGAACTCATTTGCTCTAAATACAACTCAAAACACCTTTTTTTTCTTTTATTATTCAAGTCAAATTAAGTGAAATTTCACAAATCTGAACATGATAGATAAACAGAAGTCATAACTCTTAGAGTAAAAAAGAAGTGTTGAGTTGGAGTGTCTGGGGCCCTGGGAAATGTCAAATAAGGAGCTCAGAGATCAGAGGGAGCACAGTGCTGGGAGGGAGCACAGTGATGGAAGGGAGCACAGAGAAGGGAGGGAGCACAGTGCTGGGAGGGAGCACAGTGATGGGAGGGAGCACAGAGAATAGGGGGAGCACAGAGAAGGGAGGGAGCACAGGGCTGGGAGGGAGCACAGTGATGGAAGGGAGCACAGAGAAGAGAGGGAGTGCAGAGAAGGGAGGGAGCACAGTGTCTGGAGGGAGCACAGTGATGGGAGGGAGCACAGTGATGGGAGGGAGTACAGTGAAGGTAGAGCTCATGGGTTGGAGCACAGTGATGGGAGGGCTCACAGTGATGGGAGGGCTCACAGAGATGGGTGGACTTACAGTGATGGGAGAGTTCATAGGCATAGGAGGGCTCACAGTGATGAATTGGAGGGATCACAGTGATGGATGAGACGGAGTGTAGGGATGGGAGGGCACCACTAGTAGTTGAGCTAGGACAGGAGTAGAAAATTCTCCAGCTATGAGGGAATAAAGCTGAACATGTGGAAGGTAAGAGAGGCATCAGTCACTCTGAGATCATAAAGACAACATACAAAAGCCAAAAAGTTATACTTGAGTTGTTGACTGACAAAGGACGCTCTCGTGATTCTGGAGTGTGGGCGTGTTGCAATGAGAAGCACCAAGGATATGCGGTCTTTCTGATATCAGTGTACAGAAGAGAAAAGAAAAACAGAGAATGGAGAAAATAGATGAATTAGAAATGCTTTGGGAAAAACGCAGAGTGAGCCAGCCATGGAGATAAAATAAGATAGGAATTACAAAGCTACCACTTCAGATCTGTGAAAATAAACTGATTTATTGTAGCCAAGCCTTGTCTGGCAGTTCTCCCTCCCTTGCATGTACACAGGCATGGTCTTGGAATGACAGGTCCGTTGGCATGGTGACACAGTTCATAGATTACTGGGCATCCTGATTCTAAGGACTCAATATATCTCTACCTTGTTTCATGTCACGGTTTCTCTCTCTGAGTTGTTGCTTTCATTGTTTTATGATGAAAAGGGATAGTCATGCTATAGAAAGGAGACTCAGTTTCTCTTTCAAGTTTATTTATATGTTGTTCTATTAAACTTGAGTGGTTAAGTAAAATACTTTGTATTTATAAAATAAGGAAATCATTAAATGTTTTCATTTCTTTGTTTCCATTTTTCATGTGTGTGCCTCCTCCAATGTACACTCTACCTTGAGTGGTTAGAAAGAGTTATACTGTAAAATCTATGGTCAAACGGTATTTCATCATTTTTTTCTCAAAGTCAGTATCCACATTTATCCCCCTGGGTCTTGAAAAAGTTTCAAAGAATCTGTGAAACATGGCATGTTAAAAAGATACAAATTATGAATCTAAAGTTATATGGAAAGAAGAAAACAATATGGAAGCACACAATTTTCATCTCTGACCACTCACTCAAAAACTACACCCTGCAGAGATGGATTGAGAAAGCAGGAAGAATTAAAGTGGAAACAGTTTGTGTCTCTGGTTTCCAGGTTTCTTAATCAAAGCCAGATCTGTTGTGACCAAGTTCATTTTTTTACCTTGGCACAGTTAGGTATGATTCAGTGGCAGTAATATAACAGTTCCCATTGTCTTATGACATTTGTTTCCTCTAAAAATGATTATGATGATGAAGATGATAATGATGATAAAAATTACTATGTGGACCACCTCAAAGATTCTGTCCTGTTAGCATTATTTTTAGCGGTGTCAAAAAAAAAAAGCCAATTCCAGTTTTAACAAAAAGGATAAACTACAAATATAGTCTCCACTGCTTCCCAAGTTGCCAAAGAACTGGGGTAAATTATTTAGTCCTTGGTGTGTCTTTTTTTTTTTTTTTTTGAGCATGCCACCACCTGGAAGTATAGTCTAACTCTAAGAAACTATCAATGAGGAGACTATCCACACAGCGCCAATGGTTTTGGAAGGTTTAGATGACATGCCAATGGTATCTGATATTTTGAAGAAAGCAACAAAGAACAGGAAAATGAAGTCAAGAGAAACAGAAGAAACAGGCAGCAAGGAAGGAAGAGGAACAGACTACAGAGTTGAGTGTGTGTTGGGAGTGGGGGAGGGGGATGATTACTCCTGACATCTTTAGACTGTAATTCACACTCACTGCTCTTCCAGAGGACCCAGTTCAGTTTCCACCAACCACATGGCAGCTTAAAATCTATCCAAACTCTCATTCCACTGCCAGTTCCAGTCTGGTCTCTGCAGGCACTAGGCAAGAAGACAGTGCACCTATATAAGGCAAAACACCCACACACATAAAACTAAACTCAATGTATCTTGCAAAAGTGAACTACAGCTTATCATCAGAGCATATGCATTGGAAAGCATAGTCACTTCCAAGGTCTCTAGTATCCACAGTTCCAGAAATCCACCCTTCCTTGGATAATGAGATAAACTATACAAATACTTGATAACTACCGAAGGAAACAAACCTGGCTTTCCAGGACATGTAAAGGCAATGATCATCCTGCCTCTTGATTGCTTCTCAGAATACTGCATGAGTTCTTACCTGCTTCGAACCTGGCAGTGTCCACTGATGCCTGGCACAGTTGTTGCTTAGCCATACCTCCCATCCTGGCCCAGAGATATCAACCTACAACAGAAGGGACAAAGAATGTGTGGAAACTAAACAGGAGCCCCCTCCTGCATGTCTCTTACATATTCTGGGATACAACAACTACCATAACAACAAAGCAAAAGAAAGGTTTGTATAATTGCATAGGATTTGACATTTAAATGTAAAAAAAAAAATGAAGAACTGATGCTTTAACAAAAGAATTGATGCTTTTCAAATTACTGAAAATTGTGAAAACTTGTGGGATTTGGCTAAGATAAAGTGAAAGAAAGATAAAGGGGTTACTCAATAAAGAACACGTCATAACTATCATAATTGTTTAATTTTAATTTTTAAAAGCCATACTTTATTTTATTCCTAGCAATATAGCTTGAATAAATTAAATGATATAATAATAGGATGATTTGTAAATAGTTTTAAGCAAAAGAAGAAGAAAAAAAATTAAGTTTACAAAGTCCCTGCACCAAAGCCACTGTTAAGGCCACCATTTCCGAGGGTGTCAAGTTATGCAAGCAGGTCCAATTTATTAAAAATGATAAAGTCTTTCCATGCTTCATGAGGTTCCTCCCTGAAGAGGAAGTCTCTACGCCTTTGCTCTGCATGTGACCCTGTTGTTTCGCACAGGTAAAACTGTGTCTCATTTCTCAAGCCTATACCTACCCTAAGAACTCGGTCCTTGTCCCAGATTTTTAGCAGCTTTATTTAGAGTTGACTTTCATACCATGTTATTCACTCATCACCAATCTGTAACTAAATGACTCAGTATGACACAAAGCAGCACAAGAGCAGTGCAATTAACTTTTCATTGTTTTGTTTACTTCAGTGAGAAGTCCAGCACTCCATAGCTACAATGTCCTGTCCTATGCTGCTCAATAACCCTTCAGTAGGCCCATGTTTTGGCTACTTTTTGTCTTTTAGATATATCTATTCAGGACAGTTTAACATGGAATCCTTGTTCATGTAATCTAATGAAGGTAGCATGAATCAGAATCTAAGCTTTATATTGCCATATAACATTGCATTATAAGGATATATCAAATTTTATATCTGTTCATCAGTTGACCATTTGACTTAATTCCCTCTTTGGGCTATTATGAGCAATGCTGTATTTTATACTGATGTGTGAATTGTTGTATAGATATATGTTTTTACTAATTATAATTATATAGCTTCTGGTGGATATGTGTTATATAATGGCCTCCTCTCTTAAGGAAAAAGACGATTTTCCAAACTAGCCATCCTCTTTTCATTCCTTTTTATTCTCCTTGTTTTTTTATTCTTTTTTCTTTTTGTGTTTTTGTTTTTATTTTTTACTTGTTAATTATTATTGACTTCCTTTTATTCCAGATATTCTAGTTCATGTGGTTTAGATTTGCATCTCTCATTTGCATCTCTGTTAGTTACATACAAAAGTTTTTATTTACTCAAACATATTTCTATCCCT
The DNA here is from genome assembly GCF_900095145.1 of Mus pahari. Classification (NCBI taxonomy): domain Eukaryota; kingdom Metazoa; phylum Chordata; class Mammalia; order Rodentia; family Muridae; genus Mus; species Mus pahari. The sequence goes on along the minus strand of NC_034591.1, from coordinate 36,579,365 downwards.
TCCTTCTTTGAAAAGCATGTGTATGTAATCCTTAACCTCTATTTTAAATATCTGGATAATTTTATGGCAGGTTTTAGAGGTGTCCTTCAAGATATTTTATTTTTGTTTTTATTTTTCAAGACAGGGTCTCCCTACATAGCCCTGGCTGTCCTAGATCTCACACTGTAGACTAATCAAATTCACAGAGATCTGCCTGCCTCTGAATCCATGTGTTGGTAAAAATATGTGTTCCACTATATCCATTGAGACTATAAGACATTTTAAGTGTTTATTTTATTGATATTTCTGTACCTTGTTTGCATTGTTACTGTCCTGATTAAAGATTTATACCAACTTATTCTCCAAAAACTATAATAAGTTTAGTTTTTTTTTTAAAAATTAGGTATTTGATTCCATTTTAGTTAATTTTACATGTGTTATGAACTAAGAATGCAACTTCATTCTCTGGCATGCAAATTTCCAGCTGTCTTAAAACCATCTGCTGCAAAGTCTATTCTTACCTCCAGTGAATTGTCTTGGCTCAAAATTTTAATTTCAGATCTCCTGCTGAATTTTTCCCTGTGGAATATATTTGTGGCATACCCTGTTTTACTATAAAACTTGACACCCAGCATTTCTTTCTTCCCTGGGGGCTGGAAACTTTAGCTACTGGTCACCAGTGTGAAGTGTCTCTTGGCTCCTCAAGCACCAGAAGCCATCACACCATCTCATGGCACTGCTTGTACATTGTGGTTGTGCCCACTCCTGCTGTAACCCATAACTAATGATTAGTAATCTAACTTCCTCAAATGTAATCAATTTTTCTATAAACCCTGCTCTTTTCTAAGGCTCAAAGCCTGTGTATCTGTCTACACACAGATGTTCCACTACTACCCAGAGGATGCTGTGTCCTCCTTACAACTTGATGGAATGCCAGTGAAGTATTTTCTGTGTAAGGGAATATCTATCTTCTACTCAACAGGCCCGCAACTTCAAGGTCATCTTAGTCAGTCTACCTTGCTTTGTCTCCTGCTATTGACAATATTGGTTTTTTTGTTTGTTTTGTACACACAAAAGTTTGAATTGACTCATTGAGGATGAAATTTTAAGCAAAGATTGTATTCACTTGCCAGTGTTACCATAACAGAGAATTACAAACTGGGCTGCTAACAACAAAAGAATTTCACTGTCTCACCATTCTAAAGAACAGAGATCTGACATCACGTGATGGCAAGGTTAGTTGCTTGTGAGGACTGTGGGGATTTGGGTCCAACCTCTCTCCTTCTTCCTGGTACTTTGTCATCCATCCGTCTTTGATGTCACTGAGCCTCTGCTGCATCTGCATGTTTGCTTTCAGTTTTACATGATGCTGTGTATATGTGTGCGTGCGTGTGTGTGTGTGTGTGTGTGTGTGTGTGCGCGCGCGCGCGCGCGCGCATGTGTGTGTGTACATGTGTGCATCCATATACCCTCTTTATGTATGAACCCTGGCTGTTTTGGATTAAGGGTCTACTTTACTCTTAGCACGATTGGCTCTGAACTAATTTTTACCTGTAATGGCCCTGTCTCTTAAAATCTCAGTCTGAGTACTTAGAAGTTTAACACAGGAGTTTTGATGGACGTGGTTTAACTAATGGAAATGATAGAAGAAAAGGGGACATTAAAAACCCTAGAGAGATGATCTCCACAACCGCGCCTTGACGAATCCAGAGTAAACTGTGATGCAGCCAGTGTAGCCAGAGGGACCACAGGGACCCAGAGAGTAGGATGGTGGTAAAGAAAAGCACAAGACTCCGACTCCACTTCAAGAATTTGCAGTTTTTATTTTTTCCCACTACTGTTTACATATTGTTTAGTTAGCTACAAGAGACACCATTGCAAACAAAGCTTAAGCCGACATCTCTTTGATGCCCATTTCTGGATTCTTCCTTCTATGCTTTTCTCCCCTTGTTTGCCCTCAGGAAGACATTCCTTCTAAGCTTTATCTCCTGCCTGCAGTTTTCCAGTTATAGGGCCACATCTGGGTCAGTGTTTGTTCCCAAGAACGAGACACTTTCCAAGAGTTTATTATGTTCACAAGACAGGGACCCCCCTGTAAAGAAGCAATAAGACTGAGGTTTGTGTTGGAAAAGTTGGTTAAGGAGTTGGAAAGATTTCCTGTGTAGAGATATTTAAAGAACTCCAGATTTTATAGAGTATTGTCATGTAACATGATACTATAAGAAAAAAAAAAAAAAGATGGGGGGGGGGATGCAGTGCCACAAAAGAAAACAAATTCCGGTAAACGCTGAGGTCAGGAAGACATCCAGATGCCATTTCACAAACGCTCCTCAACATGTACAGACCATGCCGCATTTCTGGACTGGAACTAAGATCTATGTATGAAATTGTGGCTTTGGGAGATCTCAAAGTAGAAGCGTCAATAAAACTTTTATGCTCCTCTGGCCGTGCTGTCAAACCAAGCTATTTAACCAGCTGAGCCATTTGGAAGTCATCAGTAAAATAAATTACCCAAAGGACTGGTACAGAAGTTACATACTTTTCACTGTATGTGATAAATCTGATTGCCCTAGTCATGGCCAAGAGTCAAAGCCAGACGTCCAAGTATCACTAGAAGTAAAGTGTGTGTTTTTCCAGACTGCTCTTCAGCGAGGGAGTGGATGGAAGGAATCATATTGGAAAGGGGATGAACAGCAACCGAGTTTCAGGAGACTCGTTGACCAGGTCTAGTATATGCTTGGCACAGACTGTCGAGGTGTCCCAAACTGAGACAAGGGGACAGAGAAGAAACATGGATTGCCCTTTCAAAATACAGATTTATTGTCAATATAGTATATATTGACATAGTTACAAGAGTTGAATATGGCTCAACCTGCTAGGTTATAATATATAGCCTTAACCAAATTCCACAGCACAGCCCTATAGAAACAGCTTCCTTTTCAGTCAAGTTCAGTTCCAACTGCAGAGGTAAGTTGGGAACTGAAGGATGTATGCCTCAGCTGAGGAGGATTGACTGTATCTGCTTGGCAAGGCCAGACGCCAACGTGTTACAGAGTATCATGTAGTTACCTTCTATCATACACCAATTTCCTTCCCATATACTGCTTCACTTAGATTTATCAGAGATAAGCCACTTGACTAACCATCAGTAAAATTTAAGGGATCCAAACGTGCATAAAAGCAGTTCTCAGCTTTGTTTTAGTAATTTCATTTTTATTTTTTTCATCGCCAGGTTGGAGTAAAATATTCACCACTCACCCTGTTTCCATCAATGTAACTCACCCTACCAAACGGCAGGGTATATTTATATTCCAAATAATAATTACCATAGCATTGTAGCATTGAAGGACCTTGGTAAACGTGACCTTGAATGAACAGCATGATGTGGATCTGGATGATCTATGCCCTAGGAACATGAATAAAGAAAGTAAAACAGTGTAAAATCACCCACAAATGCATGAAACTACTGTCCTAAGATACTTACTTCAGATGTTGTCATTGTTATAAAAGTCTTAAGGACTTGGAATGATAGCACTCGTGTAACAATAGGAATGGCCCGTCAGTATTATCAATTCTACATGAGGCGGCAGACTGCCAGTAGGTTTGCACTGTACAGTTAACAGATAAAACCGGGATAAACAGGGTTACAATCCCGGAGCCGGCCATCATTCAGGGAACAGGCAGCATTCGGGTCAGGCCTCACCCTCTTAGGTGATGTTGAGATGTAAATACCTATTACAAGAGTAGAAGTCCATAACAGAGGTGAATATACAGCTTTAAATCTCCTGTAGAACACAGCCATGGCTCTGGGTCTGATTCCCAGCACTGCTGAGGAAGAAGCAAAAGAACAAGAACAAAGAATGACAGTGGAAAAAGAGAAAGTCTATAAATGACTAGGCTTATGTAAACATCACAAGCTCTCGTGCTGAGGTTCAGGGCAGGGCAGGGCACCTATCCTGAGCAAGAAGGACAACTGGACCAGATCTGAAAGCCATAGCAAAGTCTGGGCGTCAGTGGATGAAAACCCACGTCAAGGAGAAGGAAAGATAGTATCTTAGAAACAACATAAGAGTTTAACCAGCGAAGGAACCACCTACAGAACTCAGAGACAAAGAAAACTACACGAAACATCAGGGCTTGCTGAAGACAACCGTGCTTTTGCCTGTAGTCCCAAAGTCCCGATCCATTTAACATTTCCAAGACATTTTGTGGTCACCCTACTAGTCATGTGATCTGAAGACCGTGAATTACATACAGCACATTTGGAGCTCTTGCTACACCACCCCTCATTGTCACTGAGATACTCGAGCGCAAAAGGCAGCAGCTTTTGTGGATTTTTTGTATAACTTTATCCCAAAGACTCCAAGGGTTTGGACATGGGGTGCCCAGAAGCCCCACTGTTTGGGGGAGTTATGGAACCATTGGTAGGCGGGATCCAGCTGGAGGAAGTGGGTAGCTAGAGACGTTCACTATGTCTCTAGTCCGCCCCTCACTCTCAGTCTGTTCTCTGCTTCTTGTCCTGCCTACATTTCTTGGTAGAGTGAGACATGAATAAGCAGCTTCATTATCTGGGGGCCACCACTGCTTTCTCCATCCGCCCTGTTTCCAAAGCCGTCATGGCAATCTCTATCAACCTGCCATGGCCAAAGTAAATTTTTCCTCCTTAAAGCTGTTTCATGTCAGACCTTTGGTCGTAGCAAAAAGAACAGTATGTAATACTTCGATGTGACACCTCCTGCCCCCAAAGAAACCAGTTAGTAATATTAGCTGAATGTAAAAGGACAGGGAAAAGACTGCCTTAAGAGAAAAACAGACTCTGATGTTCATGTACAGGCTCCTCGTGTTCTTGTACTGTGAGGGCTGCATTTAAAAAATAAAAATAATAATAACAATACTGACACCAATGTCATGAATCAATGTGTCCCCCAAGAATGTGACATTTCTTTTTGCTATTTAGCTTTTCTTTATCCTATTGTAAAATGAGTCTGTTGGTTCCAAAAGGAATTGGTAGAATTTGGCTTGGGTTAATTGAACTGAAACGGTTGTAGTAAAAATAAAACAAACCTGTTTTGAGTAGTCAGTAAACATGTTAGAAGCATGTGTGGGATCTCATTGCAAGAGCAACCTCTACAGACAAGGAGATCTCTCCTGGAAAGGAACCGTGCAAACCCAGGGAAGTTCTGCATTTGGCTGTTTTACTTTAATTCAGGTGAATTCTATAGCTTAAATTTAACGTCCCCACTCCTGGGAAGCCAGGCTCTTCAGAGACTGAATATCTTAAATCCTTAGGCCAAGACGAGAGCCTTTAATTGAAAAATAATCTTATTCTTTCTTTTTTGTTTCAAGGGGTAAAAAAAAAATTAAAATCACTATATTTTTCCTTTTTAATCCTAAGAGAGGTTTCCCCATTCATGACATAATTGAAGTTTTCAAACCTAAAACATCTTTAAATCAGGAATGAATCAAGGATCCCTCTAAAAGCTTGTGGAGATTGGGTACCACGAAGCCCTCAGAGGGCTCAAAGTAGGACAGTGTCAGAAGAAATAAGGCTAGAAATAAGGGCAAGGGGCCGCTGTGGTGGTTTTATAACCTATGTGACCAGTAGCATTAACTTAAGAGTGTATTTCAGTTGAAATGTGAACAAATGACTAAGAAGAAATACATTATCCAAGTATTGTTGCATGTATTTAGTTACTTGGAAGGCAATACAGTGAGGTAGTTAAGCTGAAATTTTTACCCAACAAGATGTGCATCTCTGGGAAATGGCATGAGCTCTCAGTTTTAGCACCAGTGAAGTGAGCTCTGGCCACAACAGTGCAGCCATGTTGGAAGACTGTGTCCAGTTAATATAAGATCTTAAAGCACTTAAAATTATTTTCCAAATCTGTCTGTCATTCTGCCAGGCAAAGTCAGGGGAAATGTTAATGACTTTTGGAGAAGGATATTTCAGGTTTCCCACCGGACTGGGATGGTTTTATTCATTCAAGTTTCTTTAGATAATCACTTACGGAATGCCATTTCAACTCCTCCAATTCAAGTAACAGTTGACTCTTGCACATGTGGGACATTTATCCACATAGTCTGGACAACAAATTTGCTTTGGAGGACTGATGCTTCTGTTTCTAATGTAGTTTTTGACATCAAGGAATGATATCCATTCTGAGGCAGAGTTACATACCACATGCATTTTACAAAATATTCAAAGCCACCCACCCGAGCACTATTTGAGACCCTAGTGATAGAATGGATGCTTAATGCCTAAGTTTCAGAGCTTCTCTCTTGAAAATGGTTTTTAGCTCTCACAGGTTTTAATTCCCCCACCCCTTTCCATCTGTGGTTATGGCGTGCATGCCTGTGGGTGCACATGTGTAATTGTAGGTATGCGGGCACATTTGTGTGGGGATGTATTTGAATGTGTGTGCCTGTACAAGTGCAGGGCAGAGGTTGATAGCAAGAATCATTCTCCATTAAAAATCTGCTTTATTCATTAAGGCAGAGTCTCTCAATCAAACCCCAGAGCTCCCTGACACAGCTACCTTGCTTTCTCTAGAACACTCTGCCTCCATTTTCCAAGGCTGAAATTACAGGGGGATTCCACATCCACCGAGCATTTTATATGGGTTCAAAGGTCTTTGTGCTGGCATTGCAATTGCTTTAAATATGGAGCTTGCTCCCCAGGCCTTAGCACTTAAAAATCAGCGATAAATACAAAAATATAAATAATATAATATTATAGATATGCTTCTATAACAATTATTTAGGATATTGAAATATGAAGAATAATAGATTTTACTGTTGAGTGAGGTCTTTTATAAATCAATATTGGTCGTGTTTGTCCTGTGAAGTCACACATAAATATGTTAATATATATGAAAAAATTGTTACCAAAGGAAAGGGTTTTAGTAGCTTTTTTACTGCCTTAAGTATGTTGCCTCGTGAGACTAAAGTCAGTATAAATGCCTAGCATATATGGCTTATTATAGCTGTAAGAAGAGCACATCAGGAAAAGTGTTAGTTTCAAGGCAGCTAGAGGTACATAGGGAGGGAGACCTTGAAAAATGATTATATATCGGTGCATTTTGTTTTGCAAATATGATATAGGCCTTGTCCCTAAGGACTATATTGCTTTTTAAATCATCCTTAGATTCTAATGTAGCTTTGCAGAAGTTTCAGAAACACAGCATTAAACACACCCACACACCACTAATGAGCAATAAGGCAATATCACTTAAAGAAAATTCAAACAAAAATGTGTTTTTCCCATTTCTTTTCTTTTTTTTATTAGATATTTTCTTTATTTACATGAAATGCTATCCCGAAAGTTCCCTATACCCTCCCCCCACCCCTGCTCCCCTTCCCACTCACTCCCATTTCTTAGCCATGGCATTCCCCTCTACTGGGGCATATAAAGTTTGCAAGACCAAGGGGCCTGTCTTCCCAATGATGGCTGATAGGCCATCTTCAGCTACATATGCAGCTAGAGACACAAGCTCTGGGGTTAGTGGTTAGTTCATATTGTTGTTCCACCTATAGGGCTGCAGACCCCTTCAGCTCCGAGGGTACTTTCTCTAGCTCCTCCATTGGGGGCCCTGTGTTCCATCTAATNGCTGACTGTGAGCATCCACTTCTGTCTTTGCCAGGCACTGGCATAGCCTCACAAGTGACAGCTATATCAGGGTCCCTTCAGCGAAATCTTGTTGGCATGTACAATAGAGTCTGGGTTTGGTGGTTGATGATGGGATGGATTTCTGGGTGGGGTAGTTTCTGGATAGTCCATCCTTTCATCTCAGCTCCAAACTTTGTCTCTGTAACTCCTTCCATGGGTAATTTGTTCCCTATTCTAAG
>NC_034591.1:36567051-36568107 GCF_900095145.1 Mus pahari | reverse complement strand
TCCTGTTATTTTTGTTGTTAAAGTTGGGATTCTGTTCTTGTGGCTATCTTCTTTTAGGTTTGTTGAAGGATTACTTTCTTGCTTTTTCTAGGGTGTAGTGTCCATCCTTGTTTTGGGGTTCCCTTTATTATCCTTTGAAAGAGTGGACTCGTGGATAGATATTGTGTGAATTTGGTTTTATCATGGAATACTTTGGTTTCTCAATCTATGGTAATTGAGAATTTTGCTGGGTATAGTAGCCTGGGCTGGCATTTCTGTTCTCTTAGGGTCTGCATAACACCTTTCCAGGATCTTCTGGCTTTTATAGAATCTGGTGAGAAATCTGGTGTGATTCTAATGGGCCTGCCTTTATATGTTACTTGACCCTTTTCCTTTACTGCTTTTAATATTTTCTCTTTATTTAGTGTATTTGTTGTACTGATTATTATGTATCAAGAGGAATTTATTTTCTGGTTCAGTCTATTTGGAGTTCTGTATGTTTCTTGTATGTTCATGGGCATCTCTTTCTTTAGGTTCAGGAAGTTTTCTTCATCAATTTTGTTGAAGATTTTTGCTGGCACTTTACGGTGAAAATCTTCATTCTCATCTACTTCTATTATCTGTAGGTTTGGTCTTCTCATTGTGTCCTGGATTTCCTGGAAATTTTGAGTTAGGATCTTTTTTGCATTTTGCATTTTCTTTGATTGTTGTGTCCATGTTCTCTATGCAATCTTCTGCAGCTGAGATTCTCTCTTCCATCTCTTGTATTCTGTTGCTGATGCTCACATCTATGGTTCCTGATTTCTTTCCTAGGGTTTCTATCTTCAGAGTTGCCTCACTTTGGGTTTTCTTTATTGTTTCTACTTCCCTTTTTAGGTCTTGAATGGTTTTGTTCAATTCCATCACCTGTTTTGTTGTATTTTTCCTGTAATTCTTTAGGTGACTTTTGTGTTTCCTCTTTAAGGACTTCTACCTCTTTAGCAGTGTTCTACTGTACTTCTTTAAGTGGGTTACTAATGCCCTTGTTAATGCCCTCTACCAGCATCATGAGATATGATTTTAAATCTGAGTCTTGCT
>NC_034591.1:36530501-36565951 GCF_900095145.1 Mus pahari | reverse complement strand
TAGTGGGAGAAATAGCATATCTACAGAAAGAAGAAATCCTAGGTTAAAGTCCCTCGGGTCCATGCTTCTCTAAGTTCATCCGTCTCAGTCGTGCACAATGTTAAACCATCTACAGATCTCTCTCTCTCTCTCTCTCTCTCTCTCTCTCTCTCTCTCTCTCTCTCTCCCTTGCTTCCTTCTTCCTTCCTTCCCTCCCTCCCTCCTTCCCTCCCTGAGTCCCTTGATCCGTCCCTCCCTCTCCTATCTCCATCTCTCTCTTCTCTTTCAGGTTGTGGATTGAGATTTCAGGTCTCAGCTACCACTCCAGTGCCATATCTGCCTGCTTGCTGCCATGCTCCCCACCATAAGGGTCATGGACTCTAACCATCTTAGACCATGACCTCCAAATTGAACTCTTTCTTTTACAAGTTACCTTTGGTCATGGTGCTGCATTTCGGCACTAGAAAATAACTAAGTCAGTGACACTTAACACAGTCTGCCACCAAAAATAACTAGGAAAAACAGAGGGGAAATTAAATGAAGCAACTTGTAATCTCTGCATAGGAGTTGGCACTGAAATGAGAGCCAGGAGAGAGTGGCAGCTCATGAGATGCAGCACCTCTGCCTTCCAGTTCTCTGTCTGAAACGCACAGTGTCCTCTTGAGAAGAAGGGGCAGAAGCTCAAGACCAAGCAGGAGTCAGCTAAAGTGACTGGGATTGGTGGAGCACAGGGGCAAAAAGTGGGAGTTGCAAAGAAATGAGTGCAGGTGAGGCAGAAACTCTTTGGCAGACCCATCACAAGTCTCTGGCTGAGAACCGGTTTGCCCATGTACAGAATCAATACAAAGCTTACCCCGGGTGCTGCGGGTCTGAGATACAACAAAATGTCTATGACAATCTGGCCAGGAAGCAGACGCTCAGCCCACGCATTTCCCATGTAGGCATGTAGGTGAAAAGCAGGAAGAACACTGATCAGATACAGGAGTGTGACCTCTTCTGGGTATGTTCTAAAAGCTTGAGCAACGAAGCCTGACATTCCCTGGGAAGTCTCAGGGACAGTACTTGAGTCGCATTAATTTAATCTGGAGAGGTTTCAGAAGCACCCTTGGGTCTTCACAGAACAGTACTAGTAGAGTATCTACTCAAACCCACATGGGTTCATTGTTAGTATTGAGTCATTGGCCTGCCTACAACAACAGCAACAACAACAACAACAATAACAACAACAACAAATCAACATCCTTCAAGAGTAAAATGCAGAATGCAGAATCACTACCACATATAATTTAAATTATTACTGTGTATTCAAGGAAAAAAGGAAAGCATGGGCTATAGTATAGAAACAGAAGCAGTAAATAACTCATGTTGAAAAGCCTCAGGAATTATGTTTACAAGGAAGTTCTTTAGCAAAAAGAATATAGTACAAATTTATAATGCATTGAAAGGTTTTATAGGCACAATAATCCAAATGGAAAATAGAACTTAAAAATAGAAAAGGGAAGAATTAATGAAAGTCCAAATCAGATTTTGTGGTTGTTTGGGTTTTTTCTTTTTTAAAAAAAAAATTAATCACTTTATTCATTTATATTTCAAATGATATTCCCCTTTCTGATTACCTCTCAACAAACCTCCCACCCTTTTCCCCCCTTCCTCCCCTTTGCCTCTATGAGGGAACTCCTCCGCACCCTCCCAACTCACCGATTTAGCGTCCCTCTTTTCTGGGGCATTGAGCCTGCACAGGACCAAGGGCCTCTCCTCCCACTGATATTGGTTTTTCAAGAAAGGACTTCTCTGTGTGGTCCTGTCTGTCCTGTAGAACAAGCTGGCCTTGAACAAAGATGTGTGTATCTGCGCCACTTGTGTGTATCTGCGTGGGCAGAAAACACTTTGGACTGGGTTCATACTGAAGAGCTAAACATCCTAAAAGAGAATGGGCTGCAAGGAAATGAATGCGCTGGCGGTTTGCGCTGATCAGAGCATATTTTTATTAATCGGACAAGGAAGGATTTTTAGCCTGCCCTTGTGTCCCCTTGAGAAACTCTCTGTCTCTCTCTCGCGCGCGCAGTCTGATCATGAGCACAGATGTGATCCAGTAGGCGGGTCCGAACGAGTGGGCGGTGACATCGTTAGTGGTTGGTCCGAGCGACAGTGGACAGCGACAGTGGGCAGTGATGACGACGCTGCATTCTGGGAGATCTGGGGAGGTCTTCTCAGTGGCAATCCTGTCCATGTGCAGGGGGCGCAATATAATGTTTAGAGGGAGAGTGGTTAGTGGAGGTGAGAGACCCCAACACAAAGAGATCTGCCTGCCTCTGCTTTCAGAGTCCTGAGATTTTTATAAAATAGAACTTCAAAGCATCCAAAACAAAGTAAAACATCACAACCAATATTTTTTTAATTTTGCCTTTCACAGCATAGAGTGTTTCTTTACCATAGAATACTTCCTGTGTAACGTTAACAATATTAATTTTCTGTCTATATTCAAGTTTTGTATATAAAGCATCTGTACTACTAAATCACACTATGTACCGATATAATATGTACATACTAATATGAAGTACGTATTTATATTTCATATTCTTCAGCATGGAATGATTTATGACTGTCCTAATTTTATTAACTATGAGTGGTAGTACACACCTATAATCCCACCTACTTCAAAGGCTGACGTAAGAAGATGGAAAATCATTAAAAATCCATTAAACACCAGTGAGAACTTATGTCAAAACCAAGTAAAATATGTGTGGGAATACAGCTAAACAACAAAACATTTCCATAATATTTGAGTTATTATTATTCCATAATAATGTGAGTTCCAGAAACAAAATAGAAAACAAGACCAATTATTTTAATTTTTAATTTCACCCTTCACAAGATAGGACATCTCTTTTTTTAATTATTAATTAATTTTCTACACTCCATATTCTATCCCTCCCCCATTCATGCTCCTACTGCTCCACAATCCATCCCTCCTCCCTACCCCACACCGTCTCCATGTGGATGCTTCCACCCCCACTTCATTTGACCTCTAAACTCCTTGGGGCCGCCAGTCTCTTGAAGGTTAGGCGCATCATCTCTGAGTTAACGCAGACCCGCAAGTCCTCTGCTGTATGAATGTTGGTGGCCTCATATCAGCTGGTGTGTGCTGCCTGTTTGGTGGTCCAGTGTTTGAGAGATCTCGGGGGTCCAGATTCACTGAGACTGCTGGTCTTCCTACAGCGTTGCCCTCCTCCTCAGCACATCTCTTTATCTCACTGTTAGACTATTTTTCAGGCTATTTTCAGTGATATCAACACACATTCAATTTTATTATTATTGCCTCGTAAAAGTTACTGTTGTCTGAATTTTTGACTCTTAAAGGATTATCTCAGCCACAACACTTAACTAAATTTAATTTTATAAGCCTGATTCTATTCTAATATGAAATCGAGTGCTTTGTTCCTTAGAGTTTCTTTGGAATTTACAAACCAGGGTAGTTCTTTCTACTGGCAGAAAGTAATACAGTAAAAGTAGCTGAAGACTAAATAAGCCAGACAGAGGCAACGTGAGCTAGTAACTGAAGGAAACAGCAACCAACCCTAAGCCTAGGACATTAAGGGTGTCTGAACCCCCAGAGCTGAAGAACTGCCACCTTTCTTTTCTTTTCTTTTCTTTTCTTTTCTTTTCTTTTCTTTTCTTTTCTTTTCCTTTCCTTTCCTTTCCTTTCTTTTCTTTTTTTCTTTTTCTTTTTTCTTTCTTTCTTTCTTTCTTTCTTTATTTATTTATTTTTTTTTTCTTTATGTGATATTTTTGATCCATGTCACTTCTCCAGTGACTTAGAGAAAAATAATCTCAGAAGCTGGGATTCAGATTTTTGAGGGAGAGTTACTGTGTGACTCAGTAAAGGTGGCCTGGAAGTGTGGCAAGAGCTTACCATCTGGAATACACCCACTTTATGATATGAAGGAAAAGTCCAGAGGGGCACAGTTGGCATTTAGGAGGACATACCTTTCCTCTGAGCCCTAGTTTGCAGTCTCCCGAGCCCTGCCCACTGATGCAACCAGCAGAGTAACCATCAAATAAGACATGTAATTTCTAGAGTCCTGGTCCCACAATCTTTGGACAGGTTGCAGAATATTGGGTTCAGAGCTGAAAGATAAGCTTAGTAGTCGGCCCACCATGCCTTAGGTTTTTTGTTTTGTTTGGTTTGGTTTTGTAATCTTCATCAGTTTCCATAAGTCTCTGTATCATTTTAATGCTAAAACTGTACACAGTTTGTATGTACTTAAATCTGAGAAAAGTATTTCCTTGCTTTTGATAACAAACACCAACTCAATATTTACAAAAATCTCGGGCGATAGTTGTCTTTAAATTCCAAATTCATCAGCTATTGTTCCACAATCACTAGGGATTTAGTATCACAGAGGAGTAGTTGAATGCTACATTGTTATGACTGTGTTTAGGTACTCTGTTTATCTCTAGAATAATTTTATTTTCACTAGTATGTGCCACAGGCCTCTGCATTGTGTGATATGAAATCCAGGAACTCTTTCAAGTGTATTACAATCTGTGACTTGGGGGATTGTTTTCAATAGACATGGAGTTATCTAGTGTGGGTCTTCCAGTCATTCATCCTTATTTTCTTTTCATTTGATGGCAAGAAGAACCATTCAAACGTACATCCTCTACTCTTTATTCAGCCTTCTGCAGCACCACTTCTACAAGATACCACTTAAGGCATTCTTAGTTTCTTTTTTATTAGTTAATTAATTAATGTATTGATTTTATGTCCTGATCACTGCCTCCCCCCTTGTCTTCCCAGTCTCTCCTCCCATCCCCTCTCCCTATGCCCCTCTCCTTTTCTCCTCAGCGATGGGGGGAGGGCTCCCATTGATATCAAACTGAATTGGCATATCACATTGCAGTAGGACAGGGAACAACATCTCCTATTATGTTGGGATCAGGCAGCCCAGTTAGGGAAAAAGAATCCAAAGACCAGGAAGCAAGTTGGGGAGGAAAGGGTATATTCAGCTTACATTTCCACATTGCTGTACATCACCAAAGAAACCCAGGACTGAAACTCAAGCAGGTCAAAAAGCAGGAGCTGATACAGAGGCCATGGAGGGATATTTCTCACTGGCTTGCTTCCTTTGACTTGCTCAGTTTGCTTACTTATAGACCCCAAGACTACCAGCCCAGAGAAGGTACCACCCACAAGGGGACCTCCCACCCTTGATCACTAGTTGAGAAAATGCCTTACAGCTGGATCTCATGGAGGCTTTTCCTCAACTGAAGTTCTTTTGTTTGTGATAATTCCAGCTTGTGTCAAGTTGACAAACAAAACTAGTCAGTACACTAAATAACAAGGAGGGGACAAGGGGGACACATGAATCTCATTCAGAAGGGTAAATAATCATCGGAGGTGAATGGAGGGAGTGAATGTGTAGGAGAGAGGATGGGGAGTCAAACAGGCGGGATCAAGTGTAGGGAAGACTGAGGGACAGAACTGGGAGAAAGAACTGAAATCCATGAAAGGGAGAGGAATCCCTGGGATATGCCAGAAACCTAGGACAATGGAAAGTCAAAGGAATCTTTGGGGGTCATCCTAGCTAAGCCTCCTAGCAACAGGGATATTGAACCTGAAGTGGCCACCTCCTGTCACCACTCTTAAGCTCATAACATTCTTCCTATTGTGTCTTCTATTTTCCTGCTCATCCTGTTCCTTTGATATGCTATCTGCTTTGTATTTTCCTTACAAATGTCAAGCCTTTTCAGAAACATCACAGCTCCTGGGAATTTATTGCCAAGTCAGCCATGTTTTATTTCACTATATTCACTATATTCATGAGCGTATTCACTATATAATTTTGGGAAGTATTTCATGCTTTTAAACATCCTACAAATGTTATTTTCATTATCTCTTGCTTAGTTCATGGCTCTGGTATTTTTCTAAGATATATACAAAAAAAAATGGCCTGTTATCGTCGAATTCAATATTTCCACTCATGAGTGTATGGGTTGTTTGTATAACAAGTGCCACGGCCACTCTAGTAGTGACTCACAAAGTTCTAAAAACCTGGATGAGTCCTGAGGAAAAAGTGTCTCAAGAAGACTCAGCCTCCTAGAGTCCTGGCATTTCCAATAATCTATATACATGAACCCTATCTGCATGCTAGTATGGTATATGCTCCCTTTCAATATTATTAATGCCTTTAAAGATTGAATTTATGCCATAGGTGAAATTTCCACTAGTGTTCCAAAGTCCTAAAAATTCCTTAAAGCCAGGAGCTCAGAATTCAGTGAAAAGGTTACTTTCATATGCAAGTATTTACCAAGACCTAGGAAATAGGGGGGTTGTGGTATTGCATTATTCATGAGGTCTGCTAGAGCAGAACCCCCTGGTGCTAGCTTTCACAAGGCTCAAAGGAGCAGCACAAATTGGGACTAAGGTGTGAAATCCTTACCTGTCTTTACCTGACCCTAGGCAGAACTGCTTTATCTTAACTGTAAANATTACCTGGCTCCTGTAAGTCCCTTTGAAGTCATTCCTCTGTTTTGTGTCAAGTAACTTCAATGTACTTTGCCTGCCGTGACATCCTACCCCTTTGTTCTCTGTACTTTATAACACTGGTGTTCATTTTATGAGAATACATTCAGTTCTACACCCTCTCTCGAGTGGACTGTCTGTCACTCATTCGCCAAATCCTCGCTCTCCTGCAACCAAGAGACCCAGTTCCACGCAGATCGGGGACCCAAGTGAGGCAAACAATTATCATTTTAGCTACACCTCAGGTACAGACGTGTGCTCACATCCTAATCCAATTCTCAGTTTCCCCCAAATTTTAAATTAATCAAGTCTAATGTGAGATTCTTGAGTATCTCTGCCTCCTGTTCTCTTCCATCACTAGTACAGTATGGCATGAAATCACATGTCCAGACTGCTCTTCTATCTCTGTCATTTATGAATTCGTTTCCATCTTTATATGTTTCCTTTGGGAGTTTATACCTATTTATTGCAGTAGACTCGAGGTATTTAATAAATTTCCTACCAGCCATAAGTACACAATTTTGAGTGATGACTAATTCTTGCTTCAGGGGTAAGCAGTTATCCAGTTGAAACTGAGTGAAAATGTATTTTCTACTAGTAAAACAAAGTTCCAGCATAAGATGAAGGAAAAGCAATCAACAGCCTATCAGGTTAACAGTCCGTATGAGTTCAGTTTCACCTCTGCTCAATCCCAGATTCTCTAGAAGTCAAAGCATGAGAGAAGACTTCAGTGCTTCATGAACTCATGATATTAACAATAAAGTAGAACAAGGGTGAAGCAAGGAATGACATTAAGGAATATAAAGTGATCTGTTACCATGTCAACCACTGTTTCACTACCATGATCGCTCTGAAGAAGTCTCAGCCAATCAACACCCCAAGAGCTTTCTCAGAACAAACATGGAAACCGTCCTTGGAACTGAAGAAGAGAAGACTTACTTCTTTTCAAGCCCATAGTGTGTCCCAATTCCCCATGAATTAAGTCTACTGAAAAGGAAGTTAACACTATCACATGACTGGGTTGTACCAGGTGACTTCAACTGATGAACGTGAGCCCTTTATTTGGTTTTGGGTGACAAGAGGACCTGAGTCTGGGAATATGTTACTGTTCATGCTGATTGCACAGAATTAGCGAGGAGGAAAGTCTTGGCAATCTCAAAACCAACAACTCCTTGGTTGTTCCTGATGGAATCCGTGATCCAAGAAGAAGCAAAGCTGAGGCAATCAGAGACAATTAATACATACTATAAAATGTAAGGAATCTTACAACTAATCGTGGGCTGTTGTTGATTCTTGCATTCATGTATACCAGTTAGGTTCAGTATTACTTCTCAAGTTTCTTAGTACTTTGGGGGTGACGTATTTGCTGTAGTTGAATAGCAGGGTTTGTTCTTCAAGTAAAAGCTTTTTGTGGATTCTGATATAGACTACTCATGGCCGTGAGAGTAACTTTGAAATTTTTACGAATACTTTAGAGAAACGTAAGGTTGCACTCTTCAGCTGCTTTAACATGTAGCTAATAATTATCAGTATGTCAATTTGTAAAATTATTCTAGCTGGTTTATTCTTAATGAGAGATGAACTCTAATTTAGTAGTTGACATTGTTTAATTCCTTTTCAAATTAAAAAGCATTCATTCTCTGCTGGAATGCTGAGCATTTGACATGTCACAATTTCTGTTTACATTTTCTTCCGAAGGAGTTGGCTGATTTTGATGAAATAAAGAAAGCTAATAAAAGGTATCAAGATAAAGTATCAAATTGTTTTATGTGGCTGGGGAGATGGCTCAGTAGGAAAAAGGCTTGTCACACAAGCCCAGCAGCCTATATTCTCCAGGTTCCCACAACTCAGCTGGCTTGGC
Source organism: Mus pahari (assembly GCF_900095145.1). NCBI lineage: Eukaryota > Metazoa > Chordata > Mammalia > Rodentia > Muridae > Mus > Mus pahari. The sequence goes on along the minus strand of NC_034591.1, from coordinate 36,557,585 downwards.
ACAGTGGTACATGTCTCTAATCCCACTGCTCCTATAGCAAGATGAGATGCAGACCAGGGGAATCCATGAACACTTGCAAAGCAGATAATACGGCATTTGTGGTGGCCAATCACAGACATAAAGAGAAAGGGAGGATGAGTAAAGGGAGAGATTGGGTGTGGAGGAGAGAGTAAAGGACCAGGAAAAGAAGAGAGAGAAAAACCATGGCCATGGGGAGAGGAATTGAATAGTAAATTTAAAGATAATTGAGAAACGTATACTGAATTCATCAGCAAATATGAAAAACAAACCATTATTAAACGCCCCAAACCCTCAAACTAGAATATCATTATCCACTTCACACAAAGAAAAGCACTACATTATATATCTATTCTTCAAAACGTATTTGAAGGTGAGAATTTTTAAAGTTGCCTGAAGAGGTGGATGAACAGATAAAGGCACTTGCGTAATGCCTCAAGACTTGAGTTTGATTCAAGGACCCACAGGAGAGCTTACTGCTGCATGTTACCATTTTTATTTCACATAGACACCATGGCATGTGTGGGAGTGCATGCACATACATACACACATACCATACATACCAAGGTAATATGTTATTACAAATTTAAAAATAAGTACCAGTTTTTCACATTAAAATGCAACCTTTGATCATATGAATTATGATTTGTTATCCATATACTTATAAACTAAAATATCATCTTATTGAAATGTTTTAATAGGTAACAGTAATAAATTGCTTCCATTTTGGGAATATTGGTCTGGAAAAGCAAAGACATAATCTCTTCTTTTGACCAATATTATGTCACCTTGTACAACATAGGTAGTTGTACTAATACACTAAGTATAGGAAATATTCTTCTGTGATAGTTTATTAGTACTCAGAAAGTAAATTTTACAAACCAAAGTATACTCTGGGGTACACATCTGTAATCCTTTGAAGTATATGCTTATGAAGAAATTGCAAGTTTCTTTGTTCAATATTGCAGAGAGAACCATAGCCTGGGTACCTGCACTATGTTTCCAAACACACAAAAAGCTCTCTTCTGCATTGATGACAGTAAAGGGACCTTAAGAAAGTATATGCCTTTTAAATGAAAATATTTATCAAAAATTTTAAGCCTGTTTTTCATTTAGGTGTGGAGGAGAGAGTAAAGAACCAGGAAAAAAAAGAGAGAGAGAGAAAAACCATGGCCATGGGGAGAGGAATTGAATAGTAAATTTAAAGATAATTGAGAAATGTATACTGAATTCACCAGCAAATATTAAAAAAAAAAACATTATTAAACACCCCAAACCCTCAACCTAGAACATCATTACCCACTTCACACAAAGAAAAGCACTACATTATATATCTATTCTTCAAAGAAAATCACAAAGTTCAAAATGCACTGGTTTTGGTTTTGGTTTTGGTTTTGTTATCTGAAGTAGCTATCCCTCGTTTAATGATCATCAAATAAATACGATATGCACACCAACTTCCTGGATAATTTGCATATGAAAAGCAATTTTATGCCAAAGATGTTTACACTTAAGCAATAAAAATCTGTCCCTCAGCAAAGTTCTGCTGTGCAGAACACAGGCTACATCCAGAGGTTATTCTGTATGCTTCTGTTCAGCATCTGACTGTACAATGTGACCTTTAGTGAAGGCTGGCATTATGTACAGATATTTTGATATCTCAATTGCATGAAAACACTCCTTTAATCATTTGAATGCAGTGACCTGTCTCGAGTCATATATGTATAAAACACAAGTCGAATCTTTCAAATCAACAGAGAGGAGGCAGTGGAAGACGGAGTATTACCCAGTGTTATACTAGCTCCATTGAACAACAGTGTCAGAGAGGAGCTGTAAGGTACCCTGTGCTGTTTTGAAGACTTTTAATAGAGAAGATAAAAATAATGAATAACTTCATTTCTTCAATTTAGATTTCTCTTTAAAAATGTGCTTTTAGCTGAACTCTATTCCATACACCTGAATAATCATAAATTTCTTCACTTGGCCCTATCTGCCTTCCAGCATCAGCTTTTAGAAAATCTACCAGGACAACCCACATGAAAAATGTATCTCCTACAAAGAAACTTTTTCTTTTAACCAAATGACTTGTTCCACTTGTTAGAAAAGAGAAACTAACAGGGTTTTCCTCTTTTTTTTTTTTTTTTTTTTTTTTTTTTTTTTTTTTTTTTTTTTTTATTTTCTTTTTTTTGGTAGCAGGACAAGGTTTTCAGTTACTCGACAGNAAAGAAACTTTTTCTTTTAACCAAATGACTTGTTTTGTTTATTATTTGGAAAGTTTCTACACGGTTTGGCATTTAGTTCTTTTTTTTTTTTTTTTTTTTTTTTTTTTTTTTTTTTTTTTTTTTAATATTTCTGGTAGCAGGACAAGGTTTTCAGTTACTCGACAGCTACACCTTATCTCACTGCAATTCTCTCAGGCAATGCAAAGGCGTTTTGTGTCCTTTCACAGTGCAGTTCACTTGGAGACAAAGGCAAGGAGAATTTGTTTCACTTGAGCTGTTCCCTTTTAACATATGCTTTCCAGCTGACTAAAGTTATCTTTTAAATTGTAACAGTCAAAAGGGCACTGGCCAGAGCCGTGGAAGTTGTTGCAGATTTTTTTTTTTCTTGTTTTGTGTTGTTTTTAGCCTTTTAGTGTTTAATAAAGGAACAGGAATTTTTTGTGTAATTTGTTCATTAAGGTAGAATTTGCAGCTTACTCTGTACATTCATAGTCCTACAATTATCTACAAATTAACAGTATTAAAAGATACCTGATTTTACAATATCATGTTCAAAACTACCTCTTATGAAATATGACCACTGGAGAGAAAAGAACTCTTATGTTGCTATTCTAAATAAGAATATCTCATTGGCCTTGCTGTTAAAAGAACAATAGAAGACTAATTAGCTCAGCTATGTATTAGTCCCAGTGAGGGAACCCTAAAGCCCACAGTAATTTTGACACAGATGTATGCCACTTGATACCTTTATTATATGCTAATGATATTTGACCAGGAAACATAATAAAAACTTTTTGAAAAAATCAATTAGAACATTTTACTTTTATGAAAAATGCATGCTTTATGTTCACTCTAAATCTTCCTAATTTTTTTTTTTTTTGCTAATTTAACTATGCCCTGTGTGTCTCTATTTTATGTATCTACCAGACATGCTTGATATCTTTAAGTGACCATTTGTGATGTATAAAAGGATATAGAAATGTATACGCCCAGCTAACAAACAAATATGGTTTTGCTTAGTTTTTAAAGGCATATCATATGTTCCCTGTCTTGAAAAGAATTTCATCAAGGATACAAATGTATTGAGTGAATTAAGGGAGGGAGGTTTTGTTGTTTGGTGGTGGTGGTGGTGGTGGTGGTGGTGGTGGTGGTGGTGGCATTGGTGGTAGTGGTATTACTGGTGCTAGTATTTGGTTTTAACCCAGATGAGAATTATAGGATAAAGCTTTAGAGTTATCACATGTGTATATGAATCCATATTTGTTGGAATTGTTGAATAGCTTTCTCTGATTATTTCCTATTTTTGCTTATTCTGTTAACTAAATATTCTTTTTTGGTCAGAGTCTATTTATTAGCGAATATTTTATATTACACTGAGCACCCAGCTTTTGTAACATTTTTAGGATGTCTTCATTCTTGAAGAAAGGAAGAAAAATGTCAAGTTCTCAGTTGGGAGGAACTAACTACACAGCAGATATTGTTTTTAGAAATGCTCCCCATGTGACTTGTACACTTATATAGGAAGCAAAAATTGTGTATGGCTAATGGAAAATGGCAACTGATTATAGGGAAGTATTATCCTCAATTCCATTTTTGTCTGGGAACTACCTAAGCAGTTTCATAAAATACCATTGCTGGGGTTCCACACAGAGCAGTTCACTTATAATTGTTTTATGATACAACCTGGGCACTATGATGTTTATAAATATCTCTAGGTAACACTGATATTGAGCTAATATGAAATTCTCTCTTCTACAGGATGGTCTCATGAAGCCTACAATGAAGGAAGGAAATGTCAGAGCAGCCAGCTCACAATTCAAGCTTATGATAATACCAAAGATACCTTAAAGCCAATTTTATGTGACACACACACTCCTTCCAGTTCTGCCTGACACACTGCCATGCAATAAGATGCAAAGAAATATCCTGCAATGGTCTCCTTTGCTCTTGTTTTTATAAGTTAAGGAAAAAGATTATATAAAAAAAAAAAGAAAAGAAAAAAGAAAGACATCAAATTATTAAAAACAAACACTCAGCAAGAGAGCTAAGTTGAAAATCAGTAACAATGCACTATACCGTTAAGAAGCATGTGGAAGGACATCTACTTATTCTAACACAGTCTAAAATTCCCCATTTTTGGGAGTATCGTCATCTCAGAACATACAAACGTGAGAGCTGGGAAGATGACTCAGCCAGTAAAGGGCCTGCTATGGAAGCATAATTCCTGAGTTCCTATTGCTTTCTAAACCTCCATCATTTGCCTGCAATCCCAGTGATGAGGAGGTAGACAAAAGAAGATCTTTGACCATGGTACTCCAGCCACCATTTCTGGATAATCTCCTGCTTTAATAAGAACCCTTGCCTCAAAAAAATAATGGGGATGCTTTTCAAGGAACTAAACCCATGTTTCTTTTTCTCTGTTCTACACAAGATCATGTACTCATGCATGCTTGCACCCACCCACACCCACACACCCCCCCACCCCCCCACACACACACACCCCACACACACAAATTAATGTAGTTGAGAAATAGGTGTCAACATATTCATGTTTGTCTACTGCTTATTGTTGACTTGAGCAGTCTATCAGCTTTAAAGATTACTCGATTTCTATTTATCCAAACACCTTAAAATTTATCTTATCATAAATAAAAGGATAAAGGCTTGATCCTATAACTCAGAGACTCAGCTCTGCTCTTCCAGAATATATGTGTTAATAATGCTTGTATATCTGTGGCAAGTATCCAAAGAAACACTGTAGAAGGAAAAAATTTTTATTCAGGTTCATCAGTTAAGTTCAGTTTCACCCATTACTTTGGGTCTACAGTGAGTCTGAACATCAAAAAGGGCCACATGTGGTACAGAAAAGTAGCTCAACTGGTAGAGAGTGGAAAGCAGAGTTAGAGAGGAATGGGCAGGAACCAAAACTATGCTTCCGGGTTACCTGGGTATGTCTCTCGCATACAACAAACTGAGTTATACCCTCCATCAAACTGACCCACCTGCTAACATTTCTACCATCTTTCAATAATAACAGCAAGTTCTAAATTCATCCCTGGGGTAATTCATTGACTATTTCAGACTTTTTGTGACACAATCACCTCTCAGTGATTGGGTTCAACAGTTGGAGACAAAACCAATTACAAATAAAAAATACTTCTCTAAACTTAGCAGGATACAGACCCCATATTATCTTTCACACTAAAAGTTGGTGCATACACCGAACACCTCGCAGTACGAGGTATTTAATGGTAAGATTCTTAGACCCAAGTTTAACCTACACAGTCTTTTCCTACATTTATCTTCTTAATCATTCATATTGTTAGTAAACCTTGAGACCTTTTTAGATCCTTATGTTAGAACTGTTGATTCATCTAAGAATAAAATAAGACATTTAAATTCTGATGATTAAAATGTTGAGAGAGAGAGAGAGAGAGAGAGAGAGAGAGAGAGAGAGAGAGAGAGTTATATAAAGTGTATGAGGAAATGATGAGGGAGAGGAAGAGAACTGAAGCATTGATTAATCTATATCATACTATTTATTGATTTGTGAAAATGAAATTTTTCTGTACATAATTGTTTTGTCAACTGCAAGTGGGAAAGAATTCCTATTTGGCAGCATGGTTAATAAGAATTAGACACTTTACCAGGGAAGTGGATTCTAAAATACAGCCACCATAATAACAATGATTGCTAAGAATAAAAATGACCTTCAGTGCATCTCCAAAAGCATACAATGAAAACTCCATCTTAGGAGCAATGTGTGGATATCATCTGCTCCTCCATTTTATAAAAAACCTTATTTATGAAGTCTGAAACATCCCACTAGGAGTGAAGTGGTAGAAGAAATGGAGATTGCTGCTTTGGCAGCAAATACACTCACAAAAACGTTGCCTTAGCCAGAAGTGTAACAAAAAAATAAAAAAGTATTTCCCGAAAAAGGAGAGAAAGCTAAAGCTAACAGGATTCTTTTCCTTTTTTTTTCTTTTTTTTTAAATCTATTTTAACCTAATTTTTAAAATACTTATATTTCACAGTAGGATTGCTTCAGTTTCAACAGCTCTTTGTATGCAACTGCCAGGCAGGTTAAGAGTTTAGAGCACAGTTATTATGACATGATTTTTTGACAAGAGCAATCAGCTATTGTTAGTGAATGAAAATGGAAATGATTGGATTGGTCAAATAAAAGCACTTTAGGCTGGGAATGCAATTGAGAAAAGGCAACAGTCAAAACACTGCCAAGGTGATTCATGAAGCTGGAATGTCATCTGGATTGGGTCAGAAGAAATCTTAAAGTGGTGTCATGGTTTACAGCTCAACTTCAATTTTAGATTCTGGTAATCTACAAGTTAATGGAACGTCTGTAAATGTGGTCACACTAGTGATGGTAAAATGTTTATCCATTAGAACAGGGAATATAGGAAAAACCAAATGAAGGTCCTATTTCAAATTCTCTTTTGTCAATGGATAAATAACATTTACATATATTGTTATATAATAGGTTTTATTTTTAACACTTTTTGTTTGATATTCTGAGGGTTTTTGTTTGTGTGTGTGTGTGTGTGTGTGTGTGTGTATGTATGTGTGTGTGTATGTATGTGTGTGCAAGTGTGATATACATGATTGATTTCTTTGGAGATATGGAAAATGTAACAGCATATAATGTAACCACAACATTTAAAGAAGCCAGAAAGTCCATCAACTAATAGTTCTATTCCAAGAATAGGTAATTTATCAAGAAAAGTTTATAGAAAAGGTTGCCTACAGGATCTATGATAATAGGAAAACACATGGAGGGGTACAGTAGAAGCCAACACTTTTTAACACTGTCATGGTAGAATTATTATTGTTACTTGTGACTTTGTAAAAATTAGATCCCAAGATCAACAATCCATGGCTGTACAACAAGGGAACCAAGTAGGTGTTTTCCAAGAGATATATTATATGTAGATCATGGCTTAGAATGATAACAATAGTCAACATCCTTTGTGCCCCTGTTTCTCAATACTCGGTCCTTCCTTCCACAAAATATGGAAATAATTACAAATAGACACTAATGATGAAGGATTCTATTTCTTTGGAGATCATAAAATTGGGATGTAGAAAAGTTTTAGATTAGCATGTTGGAAGTAAGTTCCTTGTCCTGAGAACAGTATGTTCTCTTATTGCATAGGAAAAGGAAAAACCATACCTGTTATAAACAGATTCAAAACAAAACAGTTCAAAAAGGACCAGTTCAGATATTGCTGGCAATGCCAACCAAGTTCCTTGGGGATTGGGGTAAGAAGGCACAGCTCAGGCAAGTGGCAAAAGCAGACTCATTTGTTGCAGGAGCTGGGAAAACCTTGATTACCTCCTTCACAGCATCTCATTTGCTCTCAAGTAGCCAGATGTGGCACTGTCTCTTTCTCATTGGCTTGCTCTCTGGCCTTATCCAGTGTCAGTGGTCCCCAGCCATGCTGGCTGATCCAGTTTGGCTCAGGGAGGAAGTATCAGCTGCGCATGTGCCAGTATTGCAGCTGGGCTTGTTCATGGCTGTGTCACATTCCATCTGGAGCAATAAAAATTAAAATGCTCTTTCTAATACAATACTACCACACACTGCCCCTGAGATGAAACATGGATCCCCTTTCTTCCTGTATAAATATGAAAATTGAAGTTTATTATTATATCTTTTATAATGCCTAGTCATCTCGTTTATTTACTTAGTTATTTTTCTTATATGAGTACACTGTATCTGTCTACAGACACATCAGAGAGGGCATTGGATCCCATTGAAGATGGTTGTGAGCTACCATGTGGTTGCTGAGAATTGAGCTCAGGACCTCTGGAAGAGCGGGCAATGATCTTAACCACTGAGACATCTCATTATCCCTTATTATTTATTATATTTTCCAAGGTTTTGGTGAGTTTTAAAGACAAACATGAGCTTATTAAGAATAAAATAAAGATAATTTTGGATAGATAGTCTACCTCAGAATCAATAGCTTTGAGGATTGCAGCCTAGGATAGGGTCTGAGAGATGGACGAAGTTGAGGGTAGTGAGGATAGAAGAGTCAGTAGATCCCAGATTCACAGTCTATTATTCCAGACTGAGTCATGTGCTTCTATAGCACAGTCATGGAATGAAATTGGTTTGTTTTCTTAATAAGGAACGAGAAATTCTAATGGCTAAAGCTCAAGTTGAAATAGTCTACTTGGCATGCTGAAAAAATTTCAAAGAATTCAAAGCAAGTTTAAAATTTAGGCTATAAAGCAAAGATTAAAGTGAAAAGTGAAAGACCATCTTCTGTCTTAATGTGCTTTTTAATCTGAGGGACACAGCTTTGCTTACAAAGCTCCACAATGTCCTGCTGGAATAAGCAATTTAGTACAGTATGGTAGAAGAATGTGAATGGACCAGCATTCAAACGTTCTACCAGTTAAATTTTCCTTAAGAAATGGGAAAATAAAACAGCAAAGCACATGGTTGTGCAAGTTGAACAGGCTGTATTCTGCACAAACAGCCAAGCGACAGAGCATACATAGGAAACTCAAGTCACTGTCACACCACGCTCTTCCCATCCTGACACAAGGTTATAGACAATCAGACAGGGTACCCACTTCTTATTTGTTCAAAGGCACATAGCAAATTCTTGAGCAAGTTTCAACAACCTATACTGTAATCTACTGTGGGATAATTTAGTAGTTCTAGCCCAACCTTTCATTAAAACATTCACATCAATTATAAAGTTTTGTTGCCCAGGCTTCACCATGCCATTCTGCTAGTTACAACATCATAGGAATGAAACAGTGTGATACATTAGATTCTACCCAGGATGAAAAAAAGCTTGATTCTAATACTGAGAGGTATCCTAATCTAGCCCATCAGAAGGGGTAAACACAAGCCCTAAGGCAGAGGTAGAAGGAATGGAGACGAAGCTCAATGGCATGCCACTTGCTTAGAATGGGGGAGGGCCCAGTATTCAATATTCAGCAATATAGAAAGAGAGGCACTGAAGAACAGGAAGAGAGATGGAGAGAAGAGGAAGCAAAGTGAGAAGGATGGGGATGGGGAGAGAAGACAAAGTCATACCAGGGAGTGGCAGGGAAGAGACTGAAGAGGGAGGGAAGGGAGGAAGGAAAGTATGAGAGAAGGAGGAAGAGAAAAGAGATGGTGCCAGACAGGGACCATGAGAGAAATGAATTTCAAAGTTTTACCTAAGATTGTTTCCTCTGACAGCAGAAGGAGTAATACTTAAGCAGGCTGGAGAGCATTTTAAGAACAGAGAGCACCAAGCAGTGCACACATGCGGAGGGTGAGGGGTCAGTAGCAGGGGCTTTTAGGGAGACTAGAGATATTTCAAGAAGAATGATTAAACCACAATCAACAGTGTTCCATAAAGATATGAAGGAGATCTGGGAGACTTTGTGCAATACAGTCCTATCTGTTCCAGCTACTTAGAATCAACTGAGCAGGAGACCAGTGAAAAGCTTAGCAACAATCAAAGGCTTCTCAACAGAAATGATTAAAAATCAAACAGATAGCAAAGCCAAGGTGTTTCTGGCACACCTCACTGATGTACAACGCATGAACTTCCCACTGGGCATGCTACTATACACTGCAACACACAAATAAAACACCCCAGTTCAGATTCCCTACCAGTGAGTATTATAAATTGCTGTATTTGTGTTCTATGTAAAATGTTTCCTGTGTTTATAGAAACATAATATATGCATATAAATAATGAAAGAAATCATGAATTTGGAAGGGAATGGGGCTACATAGGAGGAATGGAAGGGAGGAGGAAGAGGTATAAAGAATGATATAAAAACAGTACTAGTGTATGAATTTCAAAACAATTCAACTTAATTAAAGAACTAATGCACAAATTGCTTAAGATAAGGGGTAAGTAGCTACATTAGGGATTGCAGACCTCTAATATATGCTATTATTCTCTCTAGAAACAGCTGTAGTTGAACAGAATAATTTAAGAAGCATTTTGTTTTAGTGAATTTGGAAAAATGAATGACAAGTTTTCGAATGTCTCTTAATATCACTTAAGTGATGAGATACTACTCAACAAAAAGTAAATAACTATAAAAATTGTATAGAGCTAAATGAAATTATTAGACCTAATACATTTACATGTATTTAGCATCTCTGTGTATTTGCACACATGTCTGTATGCCTGTGTCAGCTGAACACGTGTAGTCAGAAGACAACTCGCAGGATTTGCTTTTCTCCCCGCACCATGTATGACCATGGGATGCAACTCAGATTATCATGCTTAGCAACGAAGCATGTTGTCTTTGCCTGCTTTCCCCCAATTTGTATTTATATTTTAATAATGTCCCTCTTGCTTCCTCTAGGGAGGTTAGTACGATTCTTGTCTATCTGTTCCAAACATGGCAGTACTGGAGTCAAAGAGTTTAGTGAGCTTGTTGATTGACTTTCTTTGTTCCTGATTGGCCGATTCTCTAGATGTATGTGGATGTAAATCAGAGACCTGCGCTTGAAAGTAACACATCACCTCCAAAGATTTCTCCCAGAGTGTGAAAAGTTAAAACTGTAGTAGCTGAGGGAGCTGGTGCTGTTGAGTTGGATGTTATAAGAGCTGCCTGAGCAAGAAGTGTTTGCACACTCAAGAGACCCTGAGAATTGGTGGTCCAGACTCCCCTGAAAAGATCTGACAATAGAATTACAGGCCAACTGAGGGTTCAGTAGAACGTATATCATTTACAATTTAAATTTAAATGTAACTTAAATTTCATATCTGCTGCTGTATTTAGAAAAGGTACCAAATTAGTGGTCTGTATTCACTCAAACAGACAAAAAGAATTAAGTACTATCTAGTTTTCCTTTGATAATTGGATAAAATAAAAATCCACACCTGTTTAAGGAAGTCAAGCAAAGTTCATAGCTGCTTCTAAGATAGTGAAACAAGCTGTCCCCCACCATTTGCATCATTCACTTGCATTTTCTTAGGATTCAGGGATATGCTAAGGAGCATGGGCTGGGCTTGAAATAATTCTCCTTTTCCTCCCCCCAAGAAAATACATCTTTGTGGGGCTGAAATGATGGCTCAGTGGTTAAGAGAACTTTGCAGAGGACCTGAACTCAATACCCAGCACCTACTTCTGGTGCCTCATAATCATCTGTAACTCCAGGACCAGGGGATATAACACCCTCTGGACTCTCTGGATGCTGGTACTCATGTACATATAACCTCAGGCAGGCACACATCACCACCACCATCAGTACCACCATCACCGTCATCATCATCTTCAAAGATTTACACTATTTTAACGTATCGTTTTGATTGTGTTATAATCTTGAACTTCTAGTAACAGTAAATAGCTTTTATGGCTAGTTTGATATTTACTTTGAAAATAAATTTATTTTATAAGTAAAAGGAAATAGTAGGAATATCACTTACTATATAGAATCAGTTTCTGAAATGTTTATTGTGTAAAAGTGAAGTCACAGTTGAGGAGATGAGGATGGCTCAGTGAGTAAGAGCACTTGCACATGCAGCATGAGGACATGAGTTCACATCCACAGAACCCATATGAAAAAACACAAGCATAACTGGCCACCTGTACCTATCAACCCAGCACATACATTTGGTAGGGTAGAGGCACAGTGATTGCTTTAACTTGCTGAGCACCAGCTCCCTTCAGACAGAATAAGGACCATGTCTCAAGGAAATAAAGAAGAGAATGATAAGGGAGAATACCGTGTCTGGCCTCAATGAGCATAGGCGTATATTACCACATATATTTAAACACATAACAACACATACACCAGACACAGAAGTAAAGTCTGTGAGAGTCCATCTTTACAAATACAAAGCAAAGCTCATGTTTTGAGTGGAGATCAAAGAGGCCTTCCACTTAGTAAACAGCTCCTGGTAAGGGAGAATGGGGCATCAGCTTCATGGAAGTTGTCTGTCCCATCATTCGGGACTGACCCTCCACCAAAGGATATTTTCAACTTTATTAAAAAATTCCAAATTCCTGTTTCTTTTACTTTTCAAATGTCACATCTTTTGTGGTGCTTTCTTATTAATGCTATTGTTTTAAAATGAGGCCCAGAGACTCCTGATCTCAGCAAATATCTTGGTGAATACACTTTTGCTTTGGGGCGACTACAGCTTAATATTCATAAGCCTTGGGATTGCAGAGACAGAAAGTGCAAAGAATCATTTCAGTTCCCAAGCTTTAGGTACTGGGGCTAAATAGCTGATGTGAACAACTTATCAAGGGATTGGCAACATTATTAAAGTATCATGTAAAAGCCAAGATTGCTCCAAGTTTCAAAAATTCAAGGAAAGGAAAATTCTAGTGTGAGCTGACGTTTCAATAAAATATGGCTAAGAAGAAAATACCTAGTATCAGGGGGTCTCGGTAGGGTAGCTTTAAGCAAAACAATAAAACAGAGGCAAATCCATAAAGTGAAAAGCTACTCCAGTTATAATAGGTGATATCGGAGATCAATTAGGGACTTCTTTTTTAAAAAATCACATAATTAAACAATTCATTTGGGGAGACGTTTCGGTGAGAATCATGTCAGCGATGTACCTGGATGTGTCAGCGCCTCTCTTCACAGAGTTGCTTGTTAACAGTCATACTCACTGTAATCGTACAAAACACAGGCCAGTTTTCAAAACTGGGTTTTCTATTTCATGAAAACATTAAGTAGTATATAGTACAGATTCAAGTAAATATGATGTGTAATCGTGGTTTTATGGGGTTTTTTTTTTTTTTTTTGGGGGGGGTTTTTTTTTTTTTTTGAGAATGTAATAATTATCTATTTTAAAGTCATAATAGAAAACACTAACAATGTATCCATCAGGGTTGGATACTCCACAGTAACTTTGTGCATCTGGACTAATTATGGATCTCTGAAATGGTCTCCATCTGCTGCAGAAAGAAGTTGTCGCGATGAGGGTTGAGATCTACGCTAGCATCACATGTGATATTCTGCCCCTGCTCACCAGCTGTTTGATCTACTTAATAAATACAATCATTTATTATTTGTAAATTTATTTAGAGGAAACATAGAAATAAATTTGCACCTTTCAGAAAATTGAAATAGGTTTATCTACATGTAAAAAAAAAAAAGGATAACTTTGAAATATCAAGGAGAGGCTGGAGGGATGGATTAGTGGGGAAAGAGTCTGTGCAAGCATGAGAGCCTTAGTCTGGTCCTCAGGAGCACAGAAAAGACAACTATGATGACAAATGTCTATTAACCTTACTGCTGGAAAGGTAAAGATGGGCAGAGTTCTGCAACTTGCTGACAAGTCACTTTAACCAAAACAATGAGCTTCCTGTTAACAAAATTGTATGTGAAAAAAGAAAAAAAAATGTCTGAGTTACAGGTAAAAGGCATGCAAAAAAAGAAAATGGAAAGAAAGAAACTTCATGGAAACTATAAAAAAGGTACACAGAAAATAATGACATAAAAGAACAAATAAGCCAGGCAGTGGTGGCACATGTGTTTGATCCCAGCACTTGGAAGGCAGGGGCATGCAGATTTCCGAGTTCGAGGCCAGCCTGGTCTACATCGTGAGTTCCAGGACAGCAAGGGCTATACAGAAAAACCATGTCTCAAACAAGCAAACAAACAAACAAAAAACCAACCAAACAAACAAAAGGACAAATAAAAAAATCTACTCTTGAAAGAATAATAATAGAGTACGACAAGATTTCTTGCCTAAGGTGTTTAATTTTAAGGAAACAACATCACTGAGGAAAAAGATTATAGGCAACAAAACTGAATGAACACTCAGGAAAAGAACTGAGGAATCACGTGTTTACTGAAAGGCACCATCACAGAATAAGCTATATTTGGATAAGTTATAGCTGTGCACAGGAAGAATGTGTTTTTAATCACATCATTTATTTATTTTGTAGCTATGTGAGTAAGCAATGAAACAAGAATACGTAATGGATCTCCAACTTCTACTAAAGCAATTCAGTAACAGAAATGTGGGGGGAATGTCTTCAGTGATGGTTGAGGCGACAGGACTGAACTCACTGTAAGTGCTACCATCTCTAGGCAGTATGTGAGCAAGTCAGAGTGTGGCAGCAAGTAGCATTTTTCCATGGTTCCTGTCCAAAAGTTTTTAACTTGAGTTCTCGCATAGACATCCTTCCAGGATGAAGTGTAGCTTGGGACCACAAGCCACATCTCCTTTTGCTCCACATTGGTTTTGTTCAGTGTTTATCACAACCAAAGAAAACCAGGACAAGGAGAAAACTGAGAACAAAAACAGCTTCTGGGTTTGCTGGCTGCTTTAAAAACAAAACAAACAAAACAAAAACAAACAAACAAACAAACAAAACTACTGAATGGATTTGGTGATATTTCCTGAGAGGAGTAAATTAGTGAGGGTGAAATCAAGAATTTTTTGCGAGATGGACGCTGCTGGGGATGCCTTTTTGTTCCTCAAGTGGAGATACCAGAGGGGTAGAAATAGAAAAGACTGGGGGTTTCGTAGAAGTTGGGCTTAAACTCCACCTTTGCTATGCAATTGAATGCAAATTGTATCTTATAAGATAACCCAACTGGATAATATCACTCAACTGTTGAGCAGGGCAGGGGGTAGGGGTGAAGGCACAAGACGGGATGATACAGACACGTGGTTTACAATTAGGCGAGAAACAACCAGAAAAAGACAGTGTAATACCATATAATCAAAACCAAATCCAGAGTGGAAACTCTTTCAAGAAACAAACAGGAGACAGCTTTTCGAAAATAGTCTACCTCCCATACCTTCGGAGACAAACAAACAACAATAGCAAAACATATCTTGTTATTTTTTTAATCAGATATTTTCTTTATTTACATTTCAAATGTTATCCTCTTTCCTGATTTCCCCTCCAAAACCCTCCTTCCTGGCCTTGGCACTCCCATAGATTGGGGCATAGAGCCTTCACAGGACCAAGATGGGACCTCTCCTCCCATAGATGACCGACTCTGCTACATATATAGCTGGAGCCATGAGTCCCACCATGTGTACTCATCTTGTTTTAAGCAAAGAAATGTGTGTCTAGTTAAAAAGTAACATATGAGTAATTTCAATAGCCAGGCTACTTTAGAGTAGTTGGCAGAACCAGGGAGGGAAATAGATTCTAACTGTGGTTAAATATCTAATCAAGATATGCATGTAATCACTATGGGGTTTGAAAGATTGCTGAGTGGTTAAGAAAATGTACTGTTATGCAAGGAAGGACCTGAATTCAGTTCTAGGCATCAGTAACAGACACTCACAGCTGCTTGTAATTTCAGCTCCAAGAAATCCAATTCCTATGGTCCCTGAATGCACCAACACTCATGAGCACATTCCACTCTCCAGTACTACATACATGCTTACATATAATTAAACATTTTTAGAAGATATATTGTTGTTAATTTAACGAAAGAGTAGACACTTCATTTGAGACATAACTAGCTGCTTCTGGATTTAGGCATAGAGATGTAAGATTTTCCTATGAGTAATTCAAGATGAAGTACAACATGAAAGAATAAGTGTTCTTCTCATTCTGGGTTTATAATAATGTAGAGAAAATTTAGATGAGAGAAAAATGAATGAAAAAAAATGGGGTGGACTTGTCAGGTAGTAAGTCAGTTACTGTCATCCCATTAGAGAACGAAAATGGTAACAGAGAAGGCCTGACATCAAGGATGTGTTTGAGGGAATTGTTGATGACTTTAGGATATGTCAGAAAGACTGCAAAGAGAAAGGATTCAGTCTTATGTACAACACAGGAAAGGAAAGAACAGAGAGAAAACTTTCATTTATTAGATTATCAAGCAGAGATGTTTGTAGCTGTTATCCCAAACTAGGGGCAGCTAGTACAATATCTTGTCGGTAGAAGCACAAAATAGGAGAAATGTCGGAGGCAGTAATAAAAGGGAGCACTTACATGTGCTGATTAACTGTGATTGTCAACTTGGTTGGATTGAGACATACCTAGGAGAATAGGAAACCACACTTCTAGATGTGCCTATCCTGGCTTTTCAAGAGATAATTAGATCATAATGCCATGACATAATGAGTGGTTCAATCTATCAATGGCTTCAAAATTTGAATAGACTACTGAGAGTTTATAGAACTTGGAAAGGCACATTGCTGGAGCTGAACCGTTGAAGGCTACATCTTTACTCTGATGATACTTCCCATAGTCCTTTATGTTCCTCCTGGCTTCCTGTGGGAAACAGCTCTCCTACACCTGATTTTTCTCCTAGAATGTTCTGCCTATGGAATGGGTTCTTAACAGGACAATCCAATCACCATGAACAGAAACTTCTAAAATTGTGAGCCCAAAGAAATGTTCCTCCTTTATGCTCTTACTTTTTGGTATCTGAAATAACGATTAAAAAAAATCTGACTAGACTGCCCTCTGTTCTAAAGTCTAGGTAGAGAGAGAAGGAGGTCTGGTCCACCTAAAAGTGCAGTATGATATGTGAGAAGAGTAAGTTCAACAGGAACATAGGTTTCATTTATTTTAGAATTAAGAGCACACTGAGTTATTGAGCCCACATCTCAAGTCCCAGAGGACATAGAGATTTCTGAGTAAGAGAGTCAAGTGAAGAATTAGTGCTCATTATAAGAAGTATGGAACTGTGCCATAGGAAACACAGGTAGCCTGGAAGGTCTAGACTTTACTAAGTGACGGTAGCCAGAATATGAATCTGTCAAGTTACCAACTCTTGTACCTACCATGATGGGTTAACAATGTATGACTGTACACCTTATAGCAGATCATCATGTAATAGTAGTTACCTTATATTAGTTCACTATCCAATAGTAATTACCCTATGAAATACAAATGGGTGCTTTCTTCATTAAAAGATAGGTTAAATGATAGAGAATGTAAATAGAAATTGTGGAAATATTCAGATTCAGTCTCTAAGGTCAAGTCCATACAAAGACAGTCTAGTCACTAAGATTTATCTTTGTGTTACAAGGAGTGTGATAGTCAGATACGCAAAGGATCAGGTGTCTTCTTCATAATTTATATTTATCCCACTATTCATTTAGGATGTCTTTGCATAATGCTAACTTTGTAGAAATATTCACTTACATATTACTAAAATTAATGTCTAGTTAGAATCCTTGGATTAGAGGTTAGGAGCACAGAGGACCTAAATTCGGTTCCCAGAAACTATATCAAAAGGATCACAACTACCTGTTCCTCCATCTCCAAGAAGAAACTGACACTTCTTTTCTTTAACATCTGCATACATGTGAATACACACACACACACACACACACACACACTAACACACACATACACTAACAAAAATGTACACTAACATGCATGCACACACATTAACACACTCATGCACACACATACACACAAATGCACGCTCATGCACATACATGAACACACATATATACACATTCACACACACACATGCACACACTAACACACATGAACATACATATAAACACACTAATCCACATATTCATACACACACTGACACAAACATGCACATACGTCCACACACACACACTAACGTTCACCTACACACATGTAAACACATGCACACACATGTGCACACGTGAGCACACATATGCATATATGCACACACTAACACACATGCACACATGTACAGATATGCACACACAAATACACAGTCATACACCTACACATACACTAATATACAAACACATGCACAAATAAATCATAACACTCATATTAAGGAAACTTCTCTTTGCAACAGACAGAGACTCTTAACAAAAAAACCTACAATCAATCAAAATGCAGAGTTGTGGAATCTAGTCCCAAAGGATACAATATATGTCCCACTCTTAAGACTCAAGAATCATTATGAAAGAGAAAACAAAGTTTTTAAAAGGCAGAGGAATATGGAGATTCCTGCAGGATTGTGCCTCTCACAACTAGCTGAATCTACTTCCACAAAGTTTTACAAAGCCTCAACCTTAGACAAAGACCTTCAACTAAGGAGAACTAAAAGTAGGTTAAATAATCTTCTAATGGCCAGTACTGAAAATATATACATACAAGCAACATTATACAAACTCAGCAGGTTTTATCTATGTATTTAAGGATGTATATATGGAACAACAAGAAATGAAGAAAGAGACTATGATTTGAAAAGCAGCCAGAAAGGTTACATAGGAAACACTTTGACTTTCTACTCTGGGGAAACAGAGGGAAAGGAAAAATAATATAATCATAACTTCAAATTTTAAATAATTTTTAGAGGAATAATTTTTTAAAATATGCTGACTTTTTGACTATATATTGTATGTATTTAAATTTAAAGTGAGTAACAATATTTTGATACACACATACACACTGCACACACACACACAAATATATATAAATATATAAATAGGGATAATGTATAGACCTACCAGTTTATCTGCTATATCTATGATCCCATATTGTTTTATCATAACCACAAATCTTCATATGGCCTTGTTGCATTAAATCTCCAGCCCTAATAAGCCCATGCAAGGAAACGGCAACTCAGCTATATATTTATAAACTGCACGTCTATATTGGGCAGATACGCCTCTACACCACTTTCTTCCCCAGCTATGAAATCCCTGTTACTTGCAGTTTCTCCAAGCAATGCACTTCTGCTCCATCTTCCTTCTAACTTCTCTCCCTTTGTCCTCCGTTCGCCGACTCCTCCAACTCTTCTTCCTCCCCTCCTCTTCCTGTCTTGCCCAGTAAACCTGCCTCCTCATTTTTGCCCAACGATTGGCTATTTGTCATCTTTATTAGCCAATCCTATAATGAAAGGAAAATTCCTCTACATGACCTTCTTACCCAAAATGGTTCTCTGTGTTCTCTGAGTTTTAACAACTAAAATGAGCAATTTCTTTTATAGCCTCAGTGTCAATCACTGAACTCTTTGCCTTTCCATCCTATATTGTGAGGTCATTCAGTTATGCAAAAAACATTGGGTCACAATGGGAGAGATAATTGAATTAAAGTTTTTAAATGTTGTCTATTTTAAAATTATCTCTCGCTCTCTCTTTCTTTGACTTCCTGTGCCACATGAATGTATAAATTTTCACGTAACAATCTAAACAGAAGTGGGCATGACAATTACTTGAATTTAATATGTTAACTTATAGTTACTAGAAAGTAAAATAGTTTTACAATTTGCATATAGGATGCAATTTTAACTAAACATGCTGGAATATATTAAGGGAGAAAGGGAAGTAATGATATCATTAAAGAGACCCCACAGGTGTTTACTTTCTCTGTCACACTGCATTGCATAAAATGTAACCTTTTACCCAAGATGTTTTAAGCTTCTCCAAGTTAAAGAAAAATGTATAGCAAATTTTATCCTGAGGAATAAAGAACCAATCATATGTTGTTATGGTAACCAAAGTTGTAAAACATTTAGAGAAACAAAGTTGTTCAAAAGTTTCCATAATCAAGTATGAACAATGCCATTTGTTTGAAATGCACTCATTGTTATATGATTATAATTGTCCAGACTGCTCCAACGAATGCCTAAAATGGCTTACTCAAAGTCTTTGAAAAAATTAACAAGGCCAATATTTATTGCTTATTAGGAAAATTATTCTGTTTTTAAAACTAAAATTGTGTTCTGAAATTAGCTTCTAATTAATGAGTTTTCATAAGGTTTTTCATAAATCTTTACTTTGACTAATCCACCCACTACCAAAATTACCCTTTATGGAAGGCAAGTGTCATTTCTAGAAGTCAGGGATTATTAAATGAAAATTGCAGCACCAGGGACACCTCCCTGGGAGCCATTGATCAGGAAGTACCCAGAAGGGTCCAATAAAATATTCTATTAACATAGTCTTTGGTTACCTACTGTGGTGGTTTGTGTACAGGGAATGGCAATATTAGGCGGTATGGCTTTGTTGGAGGAGTATGTGACTGGGGGGCAGGTTGGGGGCTTTAAGAGTTCTTCGTCCTAGCTGCCTGGAAGCCAGTCTTCTGTTTCCCTTCAGAACAAGATGTAGAACTCTTCACTCCTCCAGCACAATGCCTGCCTGGATGCTACCGTGCTTCCTGCCTTGATGATCGTGGACTGAACCTCTGAACCTGTAAGGCATCCACAAATAAATGTCTTTTATAAGAGTTGCCTTGGTCATGGTGTCTCTTCACAGCAGTGGAAACCCTAAGACACCTACCATAACTACATAGCAAGAACATATTGCTGAAACCACTTTGACTGAAAGAAAGAGAAATAAATCTCAAACTTAGTTTTCATAGAGTTCCCATAGAGTTCTATTAGAAGAGAAAATACATTACATCAGTGTTCTAACCCAGCATTGGACTCTATGTGATGCAATATGATTCTTGTCAGGCAAGATGCGTCTATTCACTGGTGGAATAATGACATAACAGTTCTGGGTAATTTACTGCTTTCTGATTGGAATTGAAGTCTTTTTCACAGGAGAGACTTTCATGCCTGATACTATAATATGGTCAAATATGCACGGCTGGGAAGGTCATCAGCCCTAGGTTAGAAGCTATTATTGTTATTCTGCTAAATGGTCATGCTGTCAAATTTCCTTCTAAGTATTTGTCCTTATGCACAAAAACATAGGATACTCTCAACCTTGGTCATAGAAGTTTTGCAGTGGACAAAAATCAATGGAGCAATTCATGACTGGTCAAAGTGCTGAGAATTAGAGACTCAACGCCCATATCTAAATGGGATATCATGGGATATCTGTATTAACTCCATTACCCAGACTTAGGGAATAATGAGGAAGATAATGTAGATGACATGCAAGAGCCAAAGAATGGGGAGGGATGCTGATAATTTCTGTCTTTTATACATGACATGGCTAATACAAATATGAACTTAAAGTAGTCATGGTTACCTGTACAAGACCTATACAATTTCAGGTCAACCAAAACTGCCAGGTTAGATGGAATATTTGATAATCGTGTTTAAACCGTACAGTGGAACTATTGGTAGTGGGTATTTGCTGGAGGAAAGGAAATTCTTTGTTTTTTTTTTTAACTTATTTTACTAGATATTTTCTTCATTTACATTTTAAATGCTATCCTGAATGTCCCTTATACCCGCCCCCCACCCTGCTCCCTTGCCCACCCACTCCCACTTCTTGGCCCTGGTATTCCCCTGTATGGGGCTTATAAAGTTTGCAAGACCAAGGGGCATCTCTTCCCAATGATGGCTGACTAGGCCATCTTCTGCTATATATGCAGCTAGAGACTCGAGCTCTGGGGATACTGATTAGTTCATATTATTGTTTCACCTATAGGGTTGCAGACCCCTTCAGTTCCTTGGGTAATTTCTCTAGCTCCTCCATTGGGGTCTCTGTGTTCTAACCTATAGATGACTGTGGGCATCCACTTCTATATTTGCCAGGCATTGGCATAGCCTCACAGAGATAGCTATATCAGTGTCCTTTCAGCAAGATCTTGCTGGCATATGCAATAGTGTCTGCATTTGGTGGCTGATTATGGCCAGAGACAAAGTTTGGAGCTAAGATGAAAGGATGGAACATCCAGAAATTCTTTTTTTTTTTTAATTTTTAGGAGATATCCATTGGTAGGTTTTCCATGCTCAAGTAAATGACCACATACCTATATACATATGGACATCACTAAATGGAAAAGCATAAAGTTGAAAGGGAAAAAGTTTCAGGAGACATAAGGAGAGTTGGAAGTGGGAAAATCAGAAGTAGATATGATTATGTTTCATTTTATATGTGTGTGAAATTCTCAAACTAAAGAAAATTAGAGAATATTCTTAGAACTAAATAAGATTTTATAAATATTCACCAGTGATACTTATGCATAATAATTGGAGTTTGAATGAAGAGAAAAATCAATATTTTCAATGATTCTTATCCTTTATTGTCTACTTTGATGTAATGAAATATATATAATATACATTATTATTTATAAATATATAAATGCATATATATAATTTATGGAGAAATTATAATTCACAGTACATTTTACACATATGCTAATATTTGATAATTAGTTCTACTCTTGATAAAAAAGTAATATTTTAGTCTGGTAATCCTGGTATTTATGTAGTTTTTTAAATATATTTGAAATTTGAGGAATGCACCAAACTACACAGAAACTCAATTTAAATATTCTTATTCATGATTTCCTGTCACAAAATACAGCAAATAATATCATAGACTAATATAGTCATTATCATCTATGTACATGGATCCTTTGGAAGCGTGAATTTTAATTTTGAAATCTTAGAGATTTTAGTTCCACAGAGAAGGAAGCTTTCCTCATTATTCTTAAGATTCCCAGGTGGCTGTCTGTAGGATTACTACTATGTGAGATCATTCGGAATAAGGATGCGAGAAAGGAAGAATCTTTCTAAAGAGTATGAACACTGTATAGAAGTCAGATGTAGACAAATACGAAGCATTTCAATCTTGCACAAAACCATTACTTTTTTCCAAAAATACTTTAAGGCAGCCTCACAAACAACTACCCTTTCAGCAGATGCTGAAGAGAAGATGCTGTAAGATCAGAAGTGAAACTGATGGTGAGCCTTCCAGATGGGGCCAGAGCCTTGCTGTTTCACTCTGTCCAAAGGTATTTACGTTTGATGTGCTCAACTTTACTCAGCAGTTTCTAGAGAATCGATCCTGATGGATGAGACAAGCTTTTCCTCTGAGACTGGACCATGCTGTCCTTGGGAATGTGGCTGTCCTCTTCAGACTCCCAGTGCTTCCATCATGCCATCCTGGGACACTGCTTGTCATGATAAGCAGCCTTATATCAATCTCTTCTTGTCAGGACTGGCCTGCAGTCTACAAACTAGTCCTGGCTCAAAAACCAAGTAGTCACTTACTCAAAACTAAGTAGTCACTTCTTATACTCTGTGACCTGTCTGTCTCCTAAATGAAACTGGAGCTTGCTCTCGTTTGCTAATCATTTCATTGTTCCCCTGGTTAACTTTTCTGCCACTGTCAAGAGTCAGTCCCAAGTTCCCCACCAGAACCCTTATCAGAACTATTACTCTAGGCCAAGTTCTCATAATGTGGTTTACTATAGTTTACTATTTTTCCTAAACAAAATGTTTACAATATTTTGTTAAAAAATATTTGCATGATCTGAGGAGACAGCTCAGACGTCACAGTGTGTTTTGCACAAATGTGAAGACCAGAGTTTATATCTAGTGCTTTTGTAAGTGTCAGGCGGTCATGACAATCCTCCTCTAATCCCAGTCAAAATGGGATTCCTAGAGCAAGCTGACCAGCTAGGCTGGCTATCTTGGCAAACTAGGTTCAAGGGAGTGACCCTGATTCAATATATCAAATAGAAAGTGATAGAAGATACTCACCGTGACCTTGGACCTCCTGGAGCACGGGCACACATGATTTCACACCACACACATATACACTCCTGATATCACACACACACACACACACACACACACACAAACACCAACACCAACACCAGCAATAGCAACAACATCTGTGTATTGTTTCCAATACAAGCCAATGCAGGAGGATACTGTGAATGTGAACCAATGAGTAGATGGAGAAAAGTTTGAAATCAGTGAAGTGGAAGCTTCGTAAGGGTTTCCAGAGTGCCTTCCAGTGTTCACCCATCAAAGCGTTCAGGCACAAACACGTGAGTTTCCATTCTGGACCCCATCACATTCATGGCCATCAAGTCACAGGGCTAAATAAAGATATTGCATGTCAGTGCCCAGGATTTAATAGGCACCAGTAGTTGTTGAATTAGATGCAAGAAATAAAAAAACAGAGCGCTGTTCCTGACTCCTGTGTATGTTTGCTTTTTCCTATGGAGATAATATAAATAAATGACTATTTCACACAGGCTCTGCTTAAGAAATAATATCAGCGAAGACTGTTCTACCAAAAGATTAAAGATCAAAGCAGTGTGCTTATCATCAGTTGGACAGGAGATTTGGAACCAAAACTTCACTTAGAAGCAAGGATGGAAATAGAGCAAAGGAAGAAAAATGACAAGGAAGACTACAACTGCAATTAATGGACAGAAATGGGCCAGGCAAGCTTTGGGGGAGGGAACGAATCACTAGCAACACTGCTGTAGGGATTCCCAGAATACCCCTCAATAACCACAGCACGGCAGAAGATAAACCTGAGAGGAAAGGTGACTGGTGCAAGGTGGAATGTCAGGAGAGCCGGGGCAGTGGATATCATCAGGCTTCTCCATGAAACTCACCTGGACTTCTTCCCAGTTAAGATCACAAGGAGAATCACTAGATTTATTCACTCAGAGAGATAAAACTTGTAACATTAACCTTTCGATTTTTATTTTCTTTTTTGTCTTACACAGAACTGTGAAAAGGAAAAAAAAAGGGGGGGAGGCATGAAGCAAAAGAAAAAAAAAAAAACATACAATGTGGGATGTTAAATTTCACCTGAAGCAGTGACTGTCTAAACAGACTAAACAGAACCGACTTTCATTTTGGGAGCTGTCCAACCCTGTGACAGCCACTGAAACCCATGGGAGGAGGACAAATGAATGCTTTGGGGGAGGGATTAACAACTTCATAACAATGGCAACTTCAACAATCACCCTCTCTGCATCTCGAGACCCTAAAAGCACACAACTGATGGTCTCAATATTAACAGAGGTTTTTCACATGTCTGTTGATCCATTTCGCAGAGAAGCTCCTGTGGTGTGTCTCATTTTTAAATTCTGGAAAATAAAAGAATAAGGTAGCTGAGAAAGCACAGGATTTACCATACAGTTTTTCTTTACAAATAACCACGCAGCCAGGTTTGATGGTGCACTCAGGAGATTGTAACAGTAGGATCGCCAGGCTGAAGCCAGAAGAGATGAGGCAGTAAAATCCGTCTCAGAGGCAAACAAATGCAACTTCTCACTTGATAGAAAAAAACAAACAGGCAAACAAAACAAAACAAGCCGGGCATGGTGGCGCACGCCTTTAATCCCAGCACTGGGGAGACAGAGGCAGGCGGATTTCTGAGTTTAAGGCCAGCCTGGTCTACAAAGTGAGTTCCAGGACAGCCAGGGCTACACAGAGAAACCCTGTCTCGAAAAAACCAAACCCAACCAAAACAAAACAAAACAAAACAAAACAAAACAAAAACATGGTAAGTAAAAGAAAATATGGAGAAATTGAAGCTTTAATTCTGTTTTGTTTTGCTTCTTAAAATCTGTCTGCAGTTCAGTGTTTATTGTGATTTGGATAAGTTTGTAAAATGTTAGCTTACTAGTCATACCTTAGCCTTCTATCCCTTTGATTAAATATTACAGTCAAGGGCACTTATAAAAGAAAGCATTGAGCTTGGCCTACAGGTCAAAGGTTGAACATCCGTGGTGGTAGAGCAGGGTGGAGCCCTGGTGGTGGCAGAGCAGAGGAAACACTGAGAGCTGACATCTTGATACATAAACACAGGCACCTGAAGTGGAATGGGGATCGCAGAGTCTTTAGAATTCTCAAAGGCTGCCTCCATGACCCACCTCTTCCAAAAAGGTCACGCCCTCCTAATAGTCTCAAAACAGTTCCAACATTTGGGCACCTAGCACTCAAATATACGAGTTTACGAGTTTACGGTAGTTAATTCTCATTCAAATACCCACAGAGGTTTTTAGGTCAACAGTTGAGGATGAAGTTATGATAGAATGTGATTTACTTAATTCTTTACCCTGAAGAGTTACGATTTTGCAGGTTTATCATACATACGTAATATCCTCAAATGTACATTTTTTTTTTACTGGGTAAACCTCACATGCCACTCTAAATATACTGGGTCGGTAATTCTATAGGATACTAGTTGTATTCTTGGCTTGATCCAGTTTCTCCCATCTAATTTTAGAAAAATTACACAGATTTGTTTATTCCACACTTTATGAGAGTTCATATATACCAACCTCAACCAATATCTGAAATCATTATTCTTTATACTCTGCTGAAAATACATAAAAATATTATATAATGCTAACCTGTATAGTTTAAGCACAGCTTTTCAATTATTGCTCCATTTGTTTCATTAATAATTACTTGTAACCAGTTTTGAAATTCTATTTATGCTGTGTATCCATTTTCTTTTTACAGGGATTTTTTACAAAAAATTTTGCTTGGCAACATTTTAATACTTACATTGGCCTTCTGTTGTATACATATTTCCAAACTTATTAAATTTCTTTATGGTAATTTTCCATTTCCAAAGGCAGTATTTGAGTTTTTAACACGGTTTGATGTAATAAAAGCACTCCTTAAGTAATTTCTGTGTGTCACGTTCTGTGCTAAAGATTTAAGTACAAAAAAAGAGAAAATTTTCACTGTAATCCCATTTCAGAACTCTTATTGTACCCATGGAGAAGTAAAAACCAAAGAAAAGAGGTAACAAAAGGAGATGTGCTTAGAATTCAGAAGTCGGTGTCAGTTGGTGGAAATGGGAGAGCTGCCCGGAGAGCTGGAGACACAGAGAGAAGAGTTGAAGGAGGTCAGAACCACTTCCCCCTAAGTACAGAGTGGGTGAGAGTAGGATCTTGGAAAATAGAGCTTGCCTTCTCTCCTAGACCAGTCTTCTTTCCAGTGCTTCTCTAGGATTGAATTCAGACAGAAGCTAGCAGGCATTAGACCATAAAAAAAAAAAAGCACTGCAGAACAGAAAGGTAAGAAGAGAATGTTCAAGTAAGTCATGTCTGTGTAAGTATGTGCGGGGGTATCAGTGCATACATATTATAATGTATGGAGTCCTGCATACTTTACAGTTGAACATTAGATAGTCATTGGTATTTCATCTTTAAATATTTGCATATTAAAATTATTTTTATTTTGATGATTTAATATATTCTTGGCCATTTTGCCTTCTTTTAAGTGTGTGTGTGTGTGTGGTGT
>NC_034591.1:36445804-36530121 GCF_900095145.1 Mus pahari | reverse complement strand
AAGTAACATCCCTCCATGGCCTCTGCATCAGCTCCTGCTTCCTGACCTGCTTGGGTTCCAGTCCTGACTTCCTTGGTGATGAACAGCAGTATGGAAGTGTAAGCCAAATAAACCCTTTCCTCCCCAGCTTGCTTCTTGGTCATGATGTTGTGCAGGAATAGAAACCCCAACTAAGACAAGCTGGCTCCCCATCCCCATAGTTATTCTTCTAATGACATTTTTATCCATATTTTCCAATGTCCTAAAACTTGATACATACTTATATATGACATTCTGAAGAAAGAGATGCAATTTAAGAAAACAATCATAGATTCTTTATTTAATACTATTAATACAAGTTATTTTTCCTATATAAATACTGTAGAGACATAATATAATTTTAAAACTCATCTCCTAATATACTTACAAAGTATTTCTGAATTTACTAAGAAAAAAAATGAAAGACAACAAAAATGATGACTTAAATTTCAGTGTATTTGTAGCGGTTTAAGAATAGCCCTAGCAGGTTCAAACATTTGAATGATTAGTAACCAGGGGACTGAACTGTTGGAAAGGATTACAAGGTTAAGGAAGTGTTGAAAAAGTATGGTCTTGTCGTAGGAGCCGTGTCACTGAAGGCATGCCATGTCCCGTCTCTCTCTTGACCTGTGGATCAGGATGCTGCTCTCAGTGACTGCTCCAGAGCCATGATGACATGCCTAAGAGGGTATTGAACATGTTACGACAATAAGAAAATGGTGTAAAAATATTTTATTGTGTTTTTCTAGCATTTATCATTACCACATAATTGTGTTGATGAATTTTAATTGCTGTGATAATTTCTGATCCGTTCAATTCAGGAAAGGAAAAATTTACTTTGGTTCACAGTCTCAGCCCATTGTTATTGATCAGGAATATAGGGAACAAATATTTGCCATATAAAAATCAGTCCCATTCATACCTACTACCTCTCTACATTCTAGCAGTTAAGACCTTCCATGATCAGACATTTCTAGCAAAAGGTTTTGCCCCTGCAAATATCCAGAGTGCTTCTCTTAGAGTTACATGGGCATGTGCCTGTAGAGTATCTATGTAGTCTGTACATCTCTGTCAGTATAATACAGACTGTCCTGGCTGTCTGTAGACGACATTGACTGAGTTAGCTCTAAGCAACATATTCCCTCTCTAGAATTGTGTAGGCTGATCTTAAACTGATGAGAGTATGAATAGAGTTCATCAAATGAAATTCAGAGTGCCTGGTTGCAGAGACTGAAAAAGTAAATGGCATGTAACTACTGAAACATTGTCTCTGTGTGTGTTGTCCTTAATTTTAACAAGATGAACTTGATTATCTATGTTATTGGAGGTTTTTTCTTAAGAATAATGCTTTGCTATACTTGAAAAACAATCTTCCAAACATAAATTTCGACTTCTTTAATGAAGTTAAATATTGTCGTAAAGAAAATGTCATAATGTGGACAGTGCCCATGGCTGTGTGAGTTTATGAATAAACTTAAACTCTCTGAATTAACATTTTAAAAGATGAATTTTATGATTTTAAAATGTTTTCATTGCGATATAGTTATATCACTTTTCCTTTCTCCATTTCCTTCCTACAGCTTACCTTCCCAGGTACCCTTCCTTCAAGCCCTGCCATCTTTTGTTTTTTTATCTTCTTTTTAAAAAAAGATATTTTCTTTATTTACAATTCAAATGTTATCCCCTTTCCTGAAAGCCCCCTATCCCCCTCCCTCTCACTCCCCAACCCACTCACTCCTGCTTCCTGGCCCTGGCATTCCCCTACACTAGGTCATAGAGCCTTCACCATTTCCTTCCTATAGCATCCCAGGTACCATTCCTTCAAGTCCTGCCATTTCCTCTGCTCCTTTTTTTTTTTTTTTTAAGTTTTCCATCATTTTCTCTTTTTTTTCCCATTTTTATTAGATATTTTCTTTATTTACATTTCAAATGCTATCCTGAAAGTTCCCTATACCCTCCCCCCACCCCTGCTCCCCTACCCACCCACTCCCACTTCTTGGCCCTGGCCTTCCCTTGTACTGGGTCATATAAAGTTTGCAAGACCAAGGGGCCTCTCTTCCCAATGGTAGCCGACTAGGCCATCTTCTGCTACATATGCAGCTAGAGACACGAGCTCAGGGGGTACTGGTTAGTTCATATTGTTGTTCCACCTATAGGGTTGCAGACCCCTTCAGCTCCTTGGGTACTTTCTCTAGCTCCTCCATTGGGGGCCCTGTGTTCCATCCAATAGCTGACTGTGAGCATCCACTTCTGTGTTTGCCAGGCACTGGCATAGCCTCACAAGAGGCTGCTATATCAGGGTCCCTTCAGCAGAATCTTTCTGGCATGAAAGGATATAGATACAGAGACAAAATTTAGAGCTAAGATGAACGGATGGACTATCCAGAGACCACCTTTGATTTGATTATTGTTATTGCATATATATCAACCTTTCATTTTTATAGACATTACTTTTAAACTGCTGTCCTTCATTTTAACTTATTTGCATCTGTCTAGCTTTTTATTGTTAATGTTTTGAGTTTCCTATAGGTTTATATCTTTTCTTTTAATTATGGTAAAACAAAATAATGACGGGGTTTAAGAACAGCTATGCAGTGGACTTATCCCTGGTTATATCTAAGCATCTTATTTATTCCAATTCTGTTGCTGAAAAGTTTCCAAGTACCATGTGACACAGACATACCAATGAACAACAGTTTCATTAACCTCAGATGGAAGAATGACTGTTTTATGCAAAAGATAGGAAGGTGACATTCTTATAAAGGGACATTTTGAAAGTCTCTGAACTTAATGCCATTTATAGCCAATAATTTAAGGATGTGGTTTGGTTTTTGCTTTTGTTTTTTTGTTTATTTGTTTGTTTGGCTGGTTAGTTAGTTGGTTGTTTTGTTGTTTTGTTTTGTTTTGTTTTGTTTTTTGACACAATAGAAGAGCAATTTTCAAGTGAGACTAATAGGTACAGTCAGCACACCCAGCTTCTTCACTGAAATGAAGGCCATATGGATGAAGGGCAGATTATTTATGGAGAAACAAATTGAGTTGTTTCATGTTCAGTCTTCTAAACCAGTGTTCTGTTCTGCTATATTTGTCCTGTACTTATAACGACAGGTCTTTAACACATCACATCGGTGGTGCTAAGCACGCTGTAGCTATTCTACAGAAAATAATAAATCTCTTAATATTTAAATTAGGTGGAGCTGGAGAAATGGCTCAGTGGTTAAGAACACTGACTGCTCTTCCAGAGGTGCCAGAGTTCAATTCCCAGGCGCCACATGGTGGGTCAAAACCATCTGTGATAGGATCCAATGCCTTCTTCTGGTGTGTCTGAGGAGAGCAACAGTGTACAGTGTACTCTCATATATAAAATACATTTAAAAAATTTAAAAAAAAAAAGAGTAGCCACCATTAGCTAAGAATAGACACAATGGACTGAAGTCATTAGTAATTACTTTAGGCAGCCACTGACTGATGCAACAGCTTTGCTCTCTGTATGTCCAGAGCAGCTTGTGTTGTCATGAGAACAAGCACCAGGAAAGCCCTAATGCCAGGGGCTTTCTGCAGAACTATCACATGGTTCTCACTGGCATTTCTTTAAAAACCTTATTTCTCTTTAAGCTATATCAGTAAAAGCCATCAATTCATCAGAGTTGGACTTTTGTATCCTCAAAGCTTGTAGTGCCAAAATTTCCATCTTCTAAATGTAAGTAGTTCTACAAGTGTTTGTTCCAGTGTAGTCAAGGAAAAAAAAAAAAAAAAGAAAGAATGAAAAAAAGCCTGTTGGCCACAGCTGGTGTTGATGGTGAGTAAATGGGGGAAGTCCAAAGATGAGAAACCTTTCACTTCCCACACAGCCTGACAAGAGCATAAAGGAGGTTAATTTGCAAAG
Organism: Mus pahari; assembly: GCF_900095145.1. Taxonomy (NCBI): domain Eukaryota; kingdom Metazoa; phylum Chordata; class Mammalia; order Rodentia; family Muridae; genus Mus; species Mus pahari. The sequence goes on along the minus strand of NC_034591.1, from coordinate 36,526,217 downwards.
CAGCATGACATTGACCCTGATGATGCTTCAGTGCATTAATCTTGTGCCTAAGTGGCAGGCTGGGAAAACCTTGTCTCCTGCACCTCAGAAGAGCAGCGGTACAGAAATAAACAGGAAGCAAACTTCTGAAACCCCGTACCTTATCTAGTGTTCTATGGGGCCTGTGAAGAACAGATCTGATGAATCCAGACATTCTGGGTTCAAGTCCTGGCCCTCCTGTAAATTGAATGTGTGATCTTGTGTAGTTCCTTCTTCTACTTTCTGCATGTGTAGACTGGTATATTGCTGAACCTCCCTCTTGGTATCAGGAACGTATTAGGAAGGTTGAATGACTTAGGTATCCAGAACTCTTTCAAACGTGGTTGCGGTAGAATAAGGACTGTACTTTTGGATTTCTTTTTCCTGTTCATCTTTGTATCATTCTTTTGTGTTTAAGTAGAGTCTCCAAACATAGTTCAAGCTGACCTGGAAATCAGAATTCTCTTGTCTCAGTTGCTGGAGTGTCAGGATTCTGGATGAATCACAGTGCCTGGCAAACATTTCATTTATAGTAAGATTACCATTTTGGACCATTAAGCTACAATCCATATTGTCTGGATGTTAACAAGAGGGAACCCTAGACCATGAAGGCCATCTGAACCAAAATAGCAAATCGGTGCCAGGACTTCTGTCAATACAGTTGTACCTTTGTCTTCAGAGAAATGTGTTAGAAAGAGCAGGAACAGTAGCTCATTGCTTTCTCATTACCTATGGGCTCATAGCTTCTTACTTCGCATAGCTAAAGTGGTGAATTCTAAGTCCTGAGTGACCAATCAGGTCGAGTGGGCAAGCATAACTTCCAGGTCCAAACAAGATCAGCGTGCATTTATATGGGGTTCTCAGATTGCCTATCCCAAGGCTTGGCCTCTTCTAAGTTCTTGTTTCTTAAGACCCAACACTCTTCTGTTTCTTTCCTTACTAATCATCCTTCACTCTGCACTCTAGCTTCAAAGTGGCAGAGCCCATCTGGAAAACATGTCTGTTTTACTTGCATAGTGCATTGAACAATTTGCCTAGGATTGTTTCAGTTCTGATGACCATGCAATTCTGCAATGGCATCCATGACTCTGCTAAGAAAATATACAGGAAGAATGCAGTGGAGTTTTGTAAACTCCTCTCTATAGACACTCTTGTCTGTTCCAAAAATAGGGGACTACAGTAAACTTTAAAATCTACAGGTCACTTTTAGCCCTCAAAATCAAACTAAGCAAGATAGCCAAAGGGTTAAAAGGGTTGACACATGGCATTTTCTGCCAAGAATTTTTCAATAACCTTAAAGGAATCCTGTCTCCAGAAGGCTATGGTACACTATCATCTTGACATACACAGTTGGAACTCATGGTGAATGGAAGAACTTCAGCAAAGTTTTCCTGCATGTATGAAAAGTAAAGATCATCACCACCTGCTCTGTGCTGAGTCTCGCAGATTCCTTTCCTTTAATTGTTTGCTTTCTCCTTGGCTCCAGAGATTCCTCATTGGCAGCCTTTCACAGCTCCAGACTGACTTGGCACAGAATCTTGACCCATACTTCTCAGCTTATTCTATTTTGACGTGGTAACAAATATTTCAAGTGTCCATTTCAGGAATAGTTTCCAAAACGCGCACTACCTTAACTCCGTGAGTTGTCTCCAGCATTTCCTCTTGCAGTTCAAAATGGTCCTTAAAAGTCTACTGTTTATCCATTAAAACTTGTAGGAAGCACTTGCTGCATCTCTGGGTTGCTGCTACACCACCCACTGAAGCAAGGACCACCAACATAAGGATGGTGAAATACGTACTGACTGAAAACAATGGAGCCCATTCTTACCAATCTCCAACTGGTTTGGATATTTCCATTAGAGTCCTGTTGCCCAGTATGACAAGAACATTATTTGAGTCTAATCATTATTTGTTGCTTTCATGTAGTTCCCCAAATGTACTGTTTTTAACAACTTCTTCAAAATCTGGGTTCATAGAGTGAAAGACGCATACACACACAAAGAGAGAGATAAAGGGAGACGGGGGGGTGAGGAGAGAGGAAGAGAGGAAGAGAGGGAAGGAGAGAGAGTGGTTGGGAGAGAGGAAGAAGGAGAAGAAGAGAAGGAAGGAGAGAGGGAGAGAAAAAAGGAGAATAATTTGCCAGGGCTTTACACTTGTGATATAATACATACCAATATATCAGTAACAGACCCTTGAGTTATATATACTACTTTCTAGAGACATGCCCTACGATTTTTATTGTTCTAGACTGAGACCAGAATCAACTAATGTGAAAACAAATCACTTCTGAATTAAGTTAGCAGCCTTGTTGGCAGTGGGTACATGAACAGACCATTACTAGATGCTCGATACCATGAGTATATAAAAATGCTGCTTTTCTGTATACATACAAGTCCATAGTAAAATGGCTGTGTATATACGTGTGTGTGTGTGTGTGTGTGTGTGCATGTGTGTGCTTATTAACTAAAATGAATTATGTCTTCTAGAAACGTCAGAAGCTAACCCATTAAGTCTCCCCAACATGGCTTCCTAAATGTAACCTGAAAAAGAATGACAAGAGTGGACATGCCAGTGGGAACACTCCTGAGACCTCAGCCCTGGACAGACAACTGCAGGATGCTGAGGGATGCTGAGAGTGGGAGGAATAGCCCTCCCCAAGGAAGAACATAAAACTAAGCATCCAATACCAAATGGTCACGCCTGAACACATACAAGTGAAGTTTAATTTATAATTTTTAGAATAGTAACAAGTTAAAAACCATAATTAAAACAATGATTAAAACCATGTGTGATAATAAAATGTTAATGCATTTGAGATGTGATATAATGTAGCAATTGCTGATAACCGAAATACTGGAGAGATAGCAAAGGTAAGGGAAAATTGCCGTGTTTTCTCCTATCCACTGTAAGTGTTTTACGTGGTTTAAATTATTTGTCCACAGATTTTGTTTAGTCATTTTGTAATCTTTCTGTTAACTCAAGTATTACCTCCTGATTTTTAAAAGTTCTTTAAAAGTTCATAAACTTTGAGCTTTAAATGCAGGATTTAAGTTGACAGTAAGTGCTGTTGATATCAGTTTAAAAATTTACCAAGCCTGTCTCCCTCGTGTTGCACTTACAGATGAGGAAATGGGGTTTGGTTGTGTTATTTGATGTACCATAGACCTCGCTTTTGTTTAATGGCAAAAAGCAGATGTGAGTATTTAGCTTCCTCACTCTCTTGGATGAGAAGTGGATTCTTTTTGTGTGTTAAAAATGTGGTTCTTAGCCCTAAGTGCACATTTGCACAACCACAGAAAGTTTACGAAGTCCCAATACCCAGGTCACAATGCTTCATCAATTATTCAGAATCAGTATACTTAGAATTATCTAGTATATTCTTAAGTGCACAAAATTGAGGACACTTGTGTATGTCTGTTCATGCATATGTGAAATACAGGTGTGTAAGAGAAGGTCCAAAACTTGAGCTTTTTTTTTAGGAGCAGATGAAGAATGGAGCCACATTTTAGATGGCTTGTGTGGCAGTAGGTTGATTTTATGCAGAGAATGATCAACTACTTGCTTGTATGTCATGAAATAAGAGACAACAAAGACCTGGATTCAGGTAGCAGCAGTGACACTGTCTGGAGAACATGGAGAATGTCTAAGATGCTTATGGAAACAATTCTACAAGACCGGGAAACTAACTGTATATAACAGCTATTGAGGGAGAAAATTTCCAAAGCCTTGACAGTTGTTCCTAGCCCAATTCTTGGAGTAATTTGTTACCCACATGTGGTAAATTAACACTTTGAATGACAGTGTACCAATTTGCAAATTACTTCTCTCATGGAATTAATGACTGCAGAGAATAATCACCATGGCATTATTTTATTGGCATTAGCATTAATAAATATTTCATGAACTACCAAAAATTATAGAGCCAACATTTTGAAGAATAGACATGGTTCCAAAATATGAAATCCCAACTTTTAGACTCTCACCAGTAAAAATGTTTTTTTTTCCTAAATATTTATAAATAAAATAACAATCCATTTGAGTATCAGATTAATTAAGATGAGTTTCAATTATACTTAATGTTAAGTAGTTTTGTTTATGTAATTATGGTGTGAAGGGCTTGTGGAATCAAGCAGCATGAATTTTAGAGCAGTTTAATTGTAATGTTGAAGGCTTCAAAGACTCTCTAGATCTCAGTTGTCTTACCTAAAAGCCAAGCGAATGCTTTATATGTATGACAATAATAGTCTGATAAAGACATCCATCCCAATTACAGCTGGGTACTACAAAGTATTACCCTTTGCATGTTGTTAGATTTTGGGTCTCTGTGTTAATTACCACCTACTGCAGTTTAAAAACTTCTCTGCTAAGGACTGGGTCACGTACTGATATACAAGCATAGTAGTATGTAATTAAAAGTCATTTCCTTGCTAAGGTCCCTTAGCAGAATAATATTATTAGGTTTTCCCCTAGGTATATGACCAATCTAGTCTCCAGTTCACAGTCACTTTGGCAATGTCTTATATGGGTTCCATCTCACAAAATGGGCCTTAAATCCCATCAAAAGGGGGCTGGTTGCACCCTGGACAGTTGTGCCACTATTGGAGTACTATCTCCTGCAGGCACATCTCTGCTGTAGGTCCCGGGGTCTTTAGCTCCATGAAATCAGTGATTACTTTTATTCCTTTGGTGTCCAAAGTACCTTGCAGCACCATGAATGCTAAACAGTAAGGGGCCAACCTTCTACTTGTGACAGGCTCCAAGGAAACAGAATCTTCCAGACACAACAGGATTGTCACATATATGAACTCACAGAAACTGAGGACATGCACGCAATCCCTGGAGGTTCATACTAGACAAAAATCTCAGCACTGAAAAATTAAAGTGGGCATAAAACCCCACCCATGATCAAGAAGCTATTTGTAATTGACACATGCTAAGAAAGAGGCAATCCATTTTCTCCAATGGATGGTCACTGGGGATATCAAGCACACTAGAGGGCAGACCTTCTGTCTAGGGGTAGTTAACCAAAACAACTATATTTTGTGTACTTTTTGTTTCATGTTATTTTAACATTTTATGTATTATTGATATTTTTAATTTATCTGTTTTAGTTTTTTTTTGTCATTTTTCTTTTTTGTATTCTCTCTCTCTCTCTCTCTCTCTCTGTGTGTGTGTGTGTGTGTGTGTGTGTGTGTATAAAACAGAGAGAGAGAGAGAGAGAGAGAGAGAGAGAGAGAGAGAGAGAGAGAGAGAGAGAAAGAACATAACAGTAGATAGGGTAGGGAGGATCCAGAAGACACTGGGTTTGGGAAAGAATAAGATTAAAAGAAATTTACTGTGTGCAAAAATAAAAATTAGAAAAAGGTAATAGTCTCAACCAGATATTTCACCAATTTATTTTGTTCATTAGTTTTTTTTTTCTTTTGTTCTGTTCACTTGCAAGGGTGTGACTTTTTTGTTTGTATTGAAAATAGATTTGTAGCTGGGCGTGGTGGCGTGCACCTTTAATCCCAGCACTTGGGAGGCAGTGGCAGGCGAATTTCTGAGTTCGAGGCCAGCCTGGTCTACAGAGTGAGTTCCAGGACAGCCAGGGCTACACAGAGAAACCGTCTCAGAAAACCAAAAAAAAAAAAAAAAAAAAAAATTGTTTGGTCAAAGGACTGAAGAAGGTAGTATCCATCACCATGCCCCATGAGCCTTGGGACGGCTCTGAGGAGGCTGAGACCCAGTCTGGGGAGATGAAGCAGAGATGATGCGCCTGCACAGTATCTCCAGATCAATGTGAGAAAAGCAGGCGTTAAGGGAAGACGTCCTTTTAGAAGTTTAGTGGTTTCATGGCATTGGAAAAATAAAATGGCAGAATGGAGTGGTACTCAGAGGTAAGAAGCTGAACTAGAGATGCCACCGTAGCTGAGCAGATAAAATAACATGTTGTTGATGAATTAAGCTCGTCTTCGGGCTTCTGGGATGCTCAGGCCCCCAAGGTTCGCCTAGTCCTCTACTGCTGCCTGCTATGTCAGTGCTGCCACTCAATCTCATATGGAGGCCCTGCTTCTGCTGCTTGCTCCTCTGGGGAAGGAAGAGTGTGGTCCTGCTCTTGTGGGCTGCCAGCATGATGGTCATGCCCTGGGTATTGGCAGTGCTGTCAGCTCTGAAGGCAGGGTGATGTATAGCGACTAAGGGCAGGCTCAAGTTAGGCGATGCCTGACCTCGCTATCAACCTGGTTGTAAACAGCGAGGCAGCCGAGATGAAGTTCATTGTCTGGGTTACGTCTTCTTGAAAGACGTCTGTGGTCCCTGCTGTTGCCAGAGCCCACGTTGATGTCCATGGTCCCTGCATGAAGAAGCTTCTTTGGCAACACTATGGATGATTGCAGACTGGTAACTGAGAGTGAGAGACTTTGAGGGTTTCTGTAACACCACTCCCACAAAACAAGAAACAAACAAACAAACAAAGCAAAAACAAAAGCAATAAACAGTTCAGACAGGAACCTGTTAAAGAGAGTCTTTAAAAATTGTGATGAAGATGATGAAGTAAACCTCTTCACAGTTGGTGGCTTCTGGTGGAGCTGAGGTTAAATAGCTCAGTTTAGGTTAAGGGACTGGCCATTGCATTCTTCTGTGAGTTCATGGGACCACAAATTGGGTGTGGTGTTTTGTTGGTTTGGTTTGGTTTGGTTTGGTTTGGTTTGGTTTGGTTTGGTTTGGTTTGGTTTGGTTTGGTTTGGTTTGGTTTTTCTTGGGCGGTGTGCACAAAGATAGGGAGTTAGACTTGAAAGGAATGGGAAGTGAGTGTGACCAAGGTACATGGATCACAAAAACAAAATTTTCAAAAAGTTAATATAAATATTATTCTGAGGAAAAAAGTCTCACAGGCTGATATAAAAATAATATTTTTAAGTGTTTTTTTAGATATTTTCTTCATTTACATTTCAAATGCTGTCCCCAAAGCTCCCTATACCCTCCCCCCTCCCTGTTCCCCAAACCAACCACTCCTGCTTCCTGGCCCTGGCATTCCCCTGTACTGGGGCATATGATCTTTGCAAGACCAAGGGCCTCTGAACCCATTGATGGCTGACTAGGCCATCCTCTGCTACATATGCAACTAGAGACACAGCTCTGGGGGGTACTGGTTAGTTCATATTGTTGTTCTTATAGGGTTGCAGACCCCTTCAGCTCCTTGGTTACTTTCTCTAGCTCCTTCATTAAGGGCCCTGTGTTCCATCCACTAGATGACTGTGAGCATCCACTTCTGTATTTGCCAGGCACTGGCATAGCCTCACAAGAGAGATCTATATCAGGGTCCTTTCAGCTACATCTTGCTGGCATGTGCAATAGTGTCTGGATTTGGTGGTTGTATATGGGATGGATCCCCAGGTAATATTCTAATTATAGTTCCCCTCCCTCTACTCCTCCCAGTTTCTCCCTACCTCCCTTCTTCTCCAGATTCATTCGCCTTCTGTCTCTCATCAGAACAGGTTTCCAAGATATAACAACCGAACATGACAAGATAAAATATAATAAGATGAAGCAAAATCTTTCATACCACGTTTGGAGATGGTAACCCAACAGGCAGAAAGGAGTCCCCAGAGCAAGCAAAAGAGTCAGACATCTACTTGTTCTCATAGCTAAGGGTCCCCAAAAAATACAAAGCTAGGTCCAGAGATCGATCTTCCCCAGGTCACGCAATACAGGTGGAGAAAGACACTCAAAAACCCACCTGCCTCCACAGTGGTGCTGGGGGGCAGGGGACACCCAAAGTCCAGCCTGCTGGCACATTGCACAGGTACGCTGTAGACACAGAGAAATCTGCCTACATCCACACCACATGGTGCAGGCTGGTTACAGACACCTAGTAGCCTGCCACCACTTAGCAAGGACAGGTGGAAGACACACAGAGCACTGTCGGTTGAAACACTACCCAGCGCCAACATATAGCATGGGTGGGCAGAGAACACCCAAAGGCCTGCCAGTTTCATGGACCACTTACAGGGGAAGCCACCACAATGTCCAAGTATGTGGTAATCAAATGGGAGAAGAAGAGAAGCTGAAGAGTTTAGGCCTTAAGGAAGAGAAGTGGAATTGGAGTTGGAAGGGGTGGGAAGGAATAGCCTGATGTGAGTGGCTTGCCCTGCCACCTGACACTAGCGTGAAATCCCAGTCCATGCTGCCATTAAAGTCCATGTGTGAGTCTCTGCCCATGCAGCAGCAGGGATTTGTGTCAATGTCTGTGGTTCATATTACCACTAAAGACTGGATATCCCTGGTCTGAGAGCCACGCGAGAGCGTGCAGATGTCCAATGGCTTTGCAGAGCTGACCCCATTTCTCAACATCTGCACCACTCAGGAGAGTCGTTCCTGCACCTTGCTCGAGCAACAGTAACCAATGAACCAGCCCAAGGGTGTGATAGCTGAAGAGCTGACCCAGACCCTCAACAGCTGTAACAATGGAAGAGCAGACCACATTTCTTGACTGGGCAGTAGATCTAGCTCTGGTAGAATGGTGAGCCAATTCCAAGGGCATGAAAGCCAGAGAGCTGCCCCTGCCTCATGTTAGCTGCAGCACTGATTAAGCTAACCAGTGCAGAAGAGCTCTTCCCAATGGTGTAGGTACAGGAAAGCAGGGGGAATGATCAACTCAGCTACCTCCCAGGCCCAGACCCAACACTTTGAGTTGGTGCACCCCCAGATCTACATTGTCTATGAACTGCTGGTGAGTGTGAAAGGGTTAGTCCTGTAGATCCAACTCTGCAGGATCTCATGACACAGGGCAACAAACAGCAGGACAAGGGAGAGGAAGACAGGTGAGAATCTAGTAGTGATGTGGTAACAGAAGCCAGAGGCCTCAAACTAGACCAATGAATGAATGGCTCATGGAAATGCATATTTGCAAGTAAAATGTATGGACAGAACTGTTTACTGTGGGCCACACTGTGACACACTGCAGCTTCCATGATGAGATGTTTACTATGCTTTACTTTTTTGTTTGTTTGTTTGTTTGTTTGTTTGTTTTTTCAGAGTAAGGTTGCAAGGGTAGATATGAAGGACAAAGAGATGGGTAGGATTAGGATGCATGATGTGAAACTCATAAAGAATCAATACAAATGTAAAAACAATTCTTAGCTGTAATATATATTCATAGGGGTTGCTGTAGACTGATGTAGGCCCTGTACTTTCTGGTTCCATCTCTGTCATGTCATACATGCTTTGCTTAGTTGATTCAGAAGACCTTGTTCCCCTGGTGATCTCAATCGCCCTTGGCTCTTATAATCTTTCTGCCATCTCCTCTGCAGGATAATTTGAGCTTTGTGGAGAGGGATTTGGTAGAAACCTCTGATTTAGAATCTCCCTCTACATGATATCTGGTTGTAGGTCTCCACATCTGCTCCCATCTGCAGCCAGATGAGGTCTTTCTGATGGTGACTGGTTAAGGCGCTGATCTATGAGTATAGTAGAATATCATTAGGGATTAATGTATTGATATTTTAACCAGCTAAGTTAAGATTTACCTTTGGTCTCTGGACTACATAGTCTCTTTTTCTAAGCTACATAAACTCTGCTGGGTATGAGCTGCTTCTTATGGAGTGGGCCTTAGTCAAATCAGACATTGGTTGGTTACTTCCATAAGTTTTGTGCCACCATTACCCGAGCAGATTTTGCAGACAGGACAGATTGCAGGTCAAAGGTTTTGTGGCTGGGTTCAAGTCCACTTTTCACTTTTGGTAGACTACAGAGTACCTTCTCATATCGAAGAGATTAAACGTCTCCATGCAGGCACCAGCTTGACTTCTCCATGTTCTTTGAGCTGCATGGGTGTTGTTCACACCAATGAAGGGTTGCTGTCATTTTGGAGAATGCAACCTTTTGTATTAGCATCAACCTGAGTTGCTCTTGAGTAACAAATCTGTTGAATACAACTCAGTTCTTCCAGTGGTAGCCTTGCCTGGCTTTGAGAGATAGCCAGTGGAAAATCCATATCCCCCATTACTAGGAGTCATCATTGGGATCTCTATTGTGATTCCAGGAAGTTTCCACAATACTAGGTTTCCACATAGTCCCTCAGTTATCCCCCAATTTTAGCCACACTCCTCCCATCTCCCCATACCTAATCCATCCTGCTCCAGTCCCCACTGCTTCCAGTCTACTGCACAATCTATTCTATTTTTCCCTCCCAAGGATATCAGAACATCCTTACTAGGCTTCTCCTTCTTACCTGAATTCTCTGGGTCTATGGATTGTATCTTGATTTTCATTGACAGATAATATCCACTTATAAATGAGTATATAACATTTTTAAATTTATGAATCTAGGTTACCTCACCCAGGATGATGTTTTTCTAGTTGCCTCCACTTGCCTGCAAATTTTATTATGTCTTTTTTTATTTTAACAGCTGAGTAATACTCCATTGTACCACATTTTGTTTATCCGTGCTTTAGTTAAGGGACATTTAGGTTGTTTCCAGTTTCTGACTATTATGATAAAGACACAGTGCACATGGTTGGGCAAGTGTCCTTGTGATAGAAGGAAGCATCCTTGAGATATATGCCCAACAGTGGTACAGTTGGGTCTTGAAGTAGATTGGTTCCCTGTTTTCTGAGTAACTGCCTATTGATTTCCATAGTGACTGTACAAGTTTGCACTCTACTAGCAATAGACGGCTGTCTCCCCTGCTCTACATCCATGCCAACATGAAATATCTCTTGTGTTATTTATCTCAGCCATTCTGATATGTGTAAGATGGAATCTCGGAATGGTTTTGATTTGCATTTCCTTGATGGTTAAAAATGTTGAACATTTCTTTAAGTGTTTTTCAGTCATTTGAGATTCCTCCATTGAAAATTCTGTTTAGATCTGTACCTTATTTCTAGTTAGATTATTAGGGGTTTTTATATCTAGCTTCAAAAAAAAGTGATATACTATGATCACTGAATCTCCTGATTCTGTTTATATTTTCATAATATATGGTATGGCATGGATGCTCATATCTTCCCAAGACACATATATGGGCATTCTAACCTTCCAGGTTAAGATGTCCATAGGTATTAAGTAATGTTTTTGAGAACTAATTAACTCACTAAGGCAGAGTTCTCATGAGGAGAATTAGCGCCCTTATAAAACTCATTGGTCCTTCTTATGTGTGGCAGCACCAAGAAGGTATCAGCTATGAGCTAGGAAACCTGTTGGTACTAGACACTCAGTCTGTAATGCTTTTGACTTTCCAGTCCCTGAAACAGAAGTAAATTTGCTCATCAATTATGGTGTTTTATCACAGCAACCCAAAGGCAATGTGAGAATTAGATTAGTAACATCCCATTTTCTTTTGAGCTCTAGAGAATAAAGTAAGCATCGTGATATATAAAACTTTCAGGAAGTAATACCATTACAAGGTATTAAAGGAACTCAACACATTGCATTTCCAGCAAGTTGTTGAAGATAACTGCCTGGATCTAGGAAGAAAAGAACTAGAAAACTCTCCTTGAGCGCTTCTTCATCCAAGGTTGTATAAAGACCCTTGAACATTGACGTGGCAGCTTAAACCCTTTCTCTGATATTTTTAGAGTATTCTTAAGCAGTTTGTTTCCATTTTCATATTTAGAGGACCAGGATTTTCTTTGATAGATTTCAGAGAAATTGCAGAAGTTTAATGCTTCACACAAATGTGAGACACTCACTACTACAGAAAGTGACACTTTTTTTTTTTTTTTTTTTTTTCCGCTCTCCTTTCCACAGTGACTGTATAGGCACATAGGTAAAGTGAATGAATGATTCAGGAGGATTGACTTGACAATATGCAACACTAGAGGCTGGCAAGTGTGAGAATGATTCAGCCTTTTATTTTAAGTCCTTCTGATGTTTTATAATCACTGTATCAAGAAGCCTACAGCCAGTGTCTCCTGCCACTGGAAAATTCTGCCAGAGTTCTCAAGGAATTATGAAGTGAACTTGACAAAATAAGCCGAGCTATCAAACATCAACAAGACAGGCCTGAGTGTCTGCTGAGTGCCATTTCACAGACACCAGCCATTTAAACAAGGAAGTGGGAGACTGCAGACTGCGTAATATTTAAGTGCAAATGACAAAATTCCTGCATCAAGAACCATTAGGGGGCCTAAGAACCCTCTTTAGGGTACAAACATAAAAAAAAAAAAAAAAAAAAAACAACAACAACAACAACAAACCCATAGATTCTTAAAGGTATGATATTGAGATCTGGTTTTAAAAATGACAAAGTTATTTGTCAGAAATAGTAAGAATAAATAACTACTCAAGTCATTTGCAGAAATGAAATTATTTGAGCCCTAATTTGACATGATAGGACTTGCATCCTAAAGAAAACAAAGCATAAATGAACATAGTAGATACATTAGTATTTGGAAAGGAAATTTGTGATTGAAAAAAGAAGACTAGACTAAGGGTCTAAGGTTTTACTCTTATTGAGAGCAGAAAGTAGAGTGGTTGGGATAAATCTTATCTATAAAGTGATGTGTGAACAAAAACTAGGGAACTCTGAGAGCATTAGTCCACGTGTAATGGGAAGGCGGAGTATAGGATTAGATTTTTCAAAACCTACTTTAATTACAGTTTTCTTAAGGGCTTTAGCCTCCCTTCTAACCCACTGACTAGAGGTCAGTTTCCAGAAAACGTCATGTGACACATCTGAGTTTCCAAAGAAATCAGAAATTTCCACTTCAGCTGAGAGTGCAAAAAAGCCAAGGTCTGCGAAGACAGAGTAAGTTCCCTGGGAACAGCAAGGAATGTGGTCTAGACAAGGGATTGCTAAGCACTGAGTAGAAGAACAATGTAGGTCAACCATGAAGGTCTGAATGTGGAGTAAACCGATCACATGATCAAATCAGGATTAGAGGCTGTCTTAAAGACTTTAGCTTGGCCTCTTGTGGTGAAGAATTACATTACTGTCACAAAGCAGGCAAGACTTTTGTGTTAAAAGTCATCTAGAGAGGCTGGAGAAATGCTCCGAGGTTAAGAGCTTCTGTTGCTCTTGCTTAGGAACAAGTTGCATTCCAAGTTCAAGCGCCAGCAGCTTACAGCTGCCTGTTAGTGTCGTTCCAGAAATCTGTTAACCGTTTCTGGGCTCCTCAGGTACCTGTACGTATACCTGCCCATACCCCCTTCCCACATATACACACATTGAATAAAAACATAAAAGAAAATAGGCATACAATTTAGAAAGCTAATCTGGTAGGAAGCTAAGTATACCCCAGAGAAAGACCATAGCAGAGCTGTTATGGAATGCCTTCTGTGGTATGTTTCTTAGACCTGTTTTCCCAGCTTGTCTTATATCCAGGAACACATAAAATATGGTACATCTTTTGGAAGGGAGAAAACATTATCCAAACTCAGAGATTCCCTTGGAAGTTAAAGCCATATCCTTACCTTACTGTAACCTGGGCTGGAATTCCTTGCTTCAGAATACATGCCAGTTTCCATTTGGTCATGTGTGATTTTTCTCAAATCAGTGCTCCCTCTATTTAGCCTGCCAACACCCAATTTAATTGTCTCAGTCAAGAGTTCACAAGTCAGTCAGCTCCTCTGGCCTGAAATCAGAAGCCTCTCTGGTCCACAGCTTTTTTCTCTCATCTGCCTTGGCAATCTTTGAAAGGCTTTAATGATTCTTCCATAGCATCTCTTGTATGCACTATATCTTCTGTTTTCTTCATCCATCCCCTAAAACAGAGTACATCTCATTCCTGTGCTGCTGAGGTAGTGTTCCAACAGTTACCTCAACAGGGTTGCTCCATCTTACCTATAGCTAATAAATAAACAACATTCTTATTAATGTATAGAATATTTAAAAGTACACAGTATAAGCTCTCCTTCAAAGAGAAAAAATAAAAAATTTGAAAATGTTACTTTAAAGGGCCAAAGAACTGTATCAATGCTTTTGATTTGATAAAAAAATGAAATTATGTTTTTAAAAACTATAGATGGACAAAAATATTGATAAAACATAAGAATGAAAATAAACCAATTTGTTTATGGTTCAAAAGCTTGAAGTAGTTTCCATTGGTCTAAAATTCAGATGCTGATAAGACCACATCCCACTTTGGACCGGCTGAAGGAAGGATATGGTCCTTTTCAGCTTCCCGACACACCTATATACTTTAGCTCATGTATTCCTTCCATCTCCAAGGGCAACAACAGCTTGACTAGTCTTAGTCACATTTTATATTCTTCTCTGACCCTTTCTTCCACATTTAATTGGTCTTGTGATTACACCGAGAATTCAAAGGTATTCCAGGCTTCCAGAACAAGAAATTTATCTCCAGATCAGCTAAGTAGTAATGATGTCTGAATTCTATTTTCTCTTAACATGAATATATAATTTAGTGACATAGTTCACAATATATTCATAGATTTTATATATTAAGCTATGAACATATTTAGGGACCCGTTATTTTATCGATTATAATGTATTTAAAACTGTTTAAACCTATACATACTTTTATAAATATACAAGATGATTCAAAGGATAGATATCAGTGTCTAATCCACATGTTGAATAAAACATACTTTTTCATACAATATTTGATCTCTCCCGAAAAAAATGGCCATAAAGGTCAGGAAAAGCAGGATAGCTATTTTAATGATACCAATTTTGCTATTATATCGATCTGACCTTTTATCTACGACTTTTACTGCCAATTTTTTCCAGATTGATAAATCAAATTTTCACTTGTGTGTTTTTACTTCTGGTCTTCCTTTTCTGTTTTTCTTTTACACGGCTTTCCTTTCACAGATGCCAGACATCCTTCAAAATGAAGAGCTCTAACTTCAAACCCCCCTTAGATCATCACAGCATCCCCTCATCTGAAGTTCTGTAACACAGTTTATAGCACGGAAGTCAGCCACGTGCTAACCACTCAGGTTTGGAATTTAGTATCTGTGTTTTGCAATGAGACAGGAAATGCAGATGTTCAGAAATTCATGACAAAATGTTCCCAAATTTGTCTCTGAGGTGTCACTTGAGACCTGGTGGCACACTTAAAAACACTTGTTAAATATTCATCTGAGATTTTTTTTAATGGTTTTTTTTTTTTTGGTTGAAATCATTTTGACTCCTTTTTAATTTTTCTTTTATTTTCTCAATAAATTACATTTTGTACACAGAAAGAAACTTCATTGTCTTTATCGCCTTGCCACTAAATTCTGAAAGTCACTACATTGTCTACTCTTCATATCTCTTTCCTATTTCCTGATCCCATTTCCTATAAATGTGATTGTCACCCATAATTAAATAAAACTGTCTGCAACTTTATATTTACTTATTTATCTTGACCCATTAGCAGTCAAGTCCATTAAAACCTATGTCCCCTGCTTTAGTGCCCAGAGTTTTCTGTCAAATTTTCTTTGGATTTCTATCATAGCAATGACACTTGTCTGACAGGTGGCCAATAATTCTTGATAGCCAAACAACTGGACTGTTTCATTGTCTTTTGTTCTGTTTGTGTTGTTTGCATTGCTGTCAGTCTGATTTTTATAGGCTCAAGCTTCAGTGGAACTTTCTCTGTAGCCCACGGTTCAACCTGCAACCTTTCTGCCTCATTTTCTTGAGAGCTGGAGTTAAAGATGTGTGAAATCAGATCTCACAAGTTAATTTTGTTTATTAAAATTTTTAATAGAAAAAATTTATATTTATTTATTTATTTGATTATATTCATGGGTGTTCTGGCTGTATGGTTTTTCTATACACTGTATGTGTGCCTGATGTTCCTGAAGTTCAAAAGATCACTTAAGACTGGATTTACAAACAGTTTTGAGTTAGGTGCTGGGAATCGACCCAAGATCTTTGCAACATTGACAAATGCTCTTAACTACTTTAGCAAACTGTCAAGCCCTGTGAACTAGTTTTAGACTAGTTTAGTTTGAACTCACTTAGTCACTTAACTGAACTCAACACTGCTGACTATTATATCTCCCTCTTGACACTCTTCCTTGACTTTTAAAATGTTCTAAGTGGATTCTGGTCTTGTTCCTAAGTGGTTATTGAATGCGTTCCTCATGCTTGGTACTTGAATGAAACATATATATATATATATATATATATATATATATATATATATATATATATATATATATATATATATATATATATATATATANATATATATATATATATATGTATATATATATATAATTGATATATACATATACATGTACATATATATATTTATCAATGTTACTCTTTTCAATGATGTGAAAGTCTCATATTCTGGCAACTAGATACTTATAATGTTTAGGAACATATACTGTATTTGTGTCTATTGTAATATAGAAATTGAAGTGTTGATTATACTTAGCTTTTAAGTAACTTCAATTCAAACTGTTTATGTGAAGTAGCTCAGTGTTGACTATCATGATTCTGAAATGCTTGAGTCTCTATTGGCAAGAACTTCTTAAAAAAAAGTCCAAAGAGCATCTGATAGTTAAAATCATCACTCCACAGTTTTATTTTGTTTGTTCATTTATAAATTCAAGAAATTACTGAGTTGATGCGCTTTCTCCCAGGCATTGAATGGGTTTGAAGAAGTGATCATTTTTATTCCTTATTCTTCCAGGAAATCGCCTAAATAAAAGAGGAAAGCAGGAGTCTTGAAGTAGGGTGGGAGTACTGCTCAGTACTTGACATATCTAACTTCTATCACCCAGGAGTTTATTGACTTTAAGATGTTAAAGATATTAAAAATCAGACATAAGAATGAAAACTTTCTGAGTAATGATTTCAAGGATATAATTCAACATAACATAATAGAAATATATAATTAACTCTACTGTTTCTTGTACATAGGAAATCCTATTCATCAATAATTTATGTGCCAGATACCGGTCATGTATCTGTTCCCTTCATTTTTCTATAATTTTATATGATGAGAAAATCACTCACTTTCTACTTATAAAGTAATCTGAGCTTTAGTTTAAAACATTTTCTCATTTTTGTTTCACCAATTTTTCACCAATTTTGTTTCAGGAAATAGAAGAAATCCTAATTATTCAGTTGCAACACGAACAGATCCTCAAAACTTTATCATATTGGAAAAATATATGGGTAATCTATCATGTAATTCTATATATGCAAAACTGCATGAGAATTCCTTTAGCAGATTATATGTGAAGGTAACTGATGGGGTGGGGCGGGAAGAGAATGGAGTCTGTGAATCAACAATGGACCAATAAAATGTAAGACAATTATATTATGGAAGAGCTGAGAGTGAGTGAGACAAAGAGAGAATCTTACTAGCATACGACTAAGTTAACATGAGCAGTTGTGACACTTGTCTCTCGGTGTTGTTTTAAATACAAAGCTAAGAGTTTCTGTGAAACAAGCCCCTCACCAAAAACACTAGCTGTCAAAAGTAGGCATTCAGCAGCATCCTTGGTGTGGCCTGCAATGTGGTCAAGGTGCAGCAGAGAGTGGTCGGTAGGGACTTCTGGAGCTGTGCTTGCGGGAGGGACTTTTGCCAGCTGTGCTTCGCCCAGTGTTTGCATCCATCTGTTTATTCCATATTTGTTTTTTTTTTTTAAATACTGTTTCTCATTAAACCAAAATTTGTATTTAAAAAAAAGAAAGGAAAGAGAATAATTTGTTAATTTTCTTTGTATGGGTCTTAATTTATTCACATGACAAAATTATACCTGTATCTTTGTCTTTGAGATATGTTTATCAGAAATTGTGTTTTTTAATAAGGATAAATCTTCTGGATGGTTATGAGGTATGGATGAGGTATGGAATATATGACTTCATAAGTATCTAGATCTTTTTTTTTTTTTTTTTTTTTTTTTTGGTTTTTCGAGACAGGGTTTCTCTGAATAGCCCTGGCTNTCCTGGAACTCACTCTGTAGACCAGGCTGTCCTCGAACTCAGAAATCTGCCTGCCTCTGCCTCCCGAGTGCTGGGATTAAAGGCGTGCGCCACCACGCCCGGCTAAGTTTCTAGATCTTTATCATCAAAGCTTTTCATGGGTACTGCTGAATTTAGTTCTGATGTCCAGAACAATCAAGTATATGTTAGCACATAGAGATCATTTCAATTGTGCAGGTTCAATCAAGAAAGTTTAATCCATAGTGCTGGAAGTCAGAAAGCAAAAGAGGAATGATGCTCTGCACAAGATATTTGATCTCTATTAGGTTATTTTTTGAAACATATTTTACTTTTCTTCATGTTCATCAGAATTTATATTTCTCATCAAAACAGCATAAGGACAAAAGAAATATCAAGTGCAAAAAAAAATTCAACATTCTTTTTTGTTGTTGTTGTTGTTGACCTAATCTGGTTCTAATATTAAAAGGAATTTCCAAATATGACCCTGGAGCAAGGCAAAAGGCAAAAGTCAGTATGTTTCCCAAAGTTTGAAAGCTATCAGAAGAAAGTTCTAGTATTTCCTTAGATACACACAATGTAAAATGAATCAAGATATGATGTCATGCTTTATTGCAATATTTATTTTCATTACAATTCGCACAGCTCGCCAAGGTCAAAATGACACTAGTCTTACTTGAAAACGTGGGATTTAAGTTACTTCAATCATTGCTCACTGTTTAGAAAACAAACCATGAATTTTTCTCAAATTTAGGGCACAATTCTAGGAAATAGAGGGACTTGAAATTCAAACATAAGGGGCAATATTTCTCTTTTTAAAGGCTTCATCGGAAAAAGTTAACTTTTGTAGTTATGTTGAAAAAAAAATGCAAAGACCGGGGCAGACAGTCCTTTTTTCTTTAGAAGTTGTAGAGGCCTTTTTTTTCAGCGGTGTGATTCCCTGACATCCCCCCCACTCTGCCATTCTACTAAATTTCCTCTCACATCTTCTAACCACCCCCTCCCACATACACAGGACAGAAGCCGAACAAGTGGAGAAGAAAATGATGAGAGTAATGCCGAGGGAAGACAGCAGCGTGGTTAACATCACAAGATCAGAGGGAGCCCAGAAGCAGAACCTAGAAAAATCCTTTCACAGCATGCAATATAGAACAAAAATCCCCAGAAAACTCAAATACTACTATTATCATGTTTCAAAACAAGAAAGCTAAGAAAGGTGACAAAAGGACCCAAGAAAGGCTCGGACAGACGTTCAGCCACCTGTGTGTCGTGGAGGGGGCGGGGGATTCATCAGATCGCTTTAATTCTTTCCTTTGATGTACAAGCCCAATCAAGACAATAATATGTCCTTGAACCCAAATGACTCTGCTGTGATAGACTATCTCTCTAGGTGATAAACAAAGCGTTTAAAGACATAAACTAGCTCCGTAGGTGGCCTTCACTCACTCCAAGAAAGCTTTTGATTAAAATAAAAAACGTATGTAGGAGTAGAGTCGAAGGAAGTCACACGCAAAGTTTTATTTTATTTGGAAGACATAAACACAAAAAAATGAGACCCCTTTAACATCTCCACACAGGTAGACAGATGGATCAAACCAGTCAGGAAGTAAAAAGGAAACAAATTCCCTTCAACTCCCTCAGTGTTTTTCAGTTTTAGGAGAATAGTAATCAAGTGTTGATGAGTCACTGAGTCATTCTGGTCAGGAGTGGGCAAACTTGCTCAAGGGCACATAGCGTCTGCTCAGTGGGCTTGGCAAGAAAGCTGAAAAGCAAACTTGAAGTAAAGGAAGTTTGGGACTCCTGACCTAAAATGCAATCTATTTTGAGGCAGCCTTCTTGAATGAATGCTGAGGAAAGCCAAGAGAGAGCAAAGAGCAGGCTAGAGATGGAAGAACAATGGGAACAAAAGCCAAGAAACTGGGGCCAGATTTCAGCAAGAAGATGCACATTCTGATGGGAAGGACGGAATTTATTCTGATGCATACCTACAGACAGTTCCAGTGAAAAACAGAGCTGTCAGCTGTCCAGTATGAGTGGAAATATGGAGACAGTACTTTTTGCCCAGTATTTAAAGCAAGGTTAAGTGTTAGAAATGTGACCCTCTTAGAGTTCTGTTAGGTCTCTGCTGTACTGTGAAAAACATGTCCGAGAACAAGTGGAGGTAGACACAATGACTAGCAGACAGCTCCCCCCTTCTCTCTCTGTCTCCCTCCCTCCCTCCATCTCTCTCTAGAGACATGGCAAATTGAGGTTGTTAGTAAACCTGTCGTTTAATTTCTCAGTATGGCAGAGAATATCAAGAAGCCAGAAAACAATGCCCAACCAAAACATTTTCTCAAGGTCTCTTGAAGCACAGTATCTTAAACAGCTATAAAGGAGAGGGAGCATGAATTCCCTGAAATTTGGGTGAGGGTGATTAATTATTATATATTAAGAAAAACTGATAAAAAATTAATGCAAACTATAAATAAACAGCATTTTCAATCTGCCACTTTGTTTTGCAGGTGAGAGCAATGATTTATACAACAAAGATGTTGTTCTAGAGTTCTCTGCAATAAAAGTTTTCATACAATGCCTTATTTTTCCTTGAAACTCGTATATTAAAATTTTGAACATCAGAAATTACAGATATGTTTAAATGCCTGGGTGTAAATTCTGTCCTTTGATAGAATTTTAAAATTAAATATTACCTTCTCATTTAGTATCTTGCACTGAAATAAAAATGAACATAATTAGAAAATTGAACTCAAATTTTTCTGCGATCCTAATTATCAGGCCAATCCTTCAAATTGTGTGCAATCAGAAATTAATAATTCCTGATTTATCTTAATAATAG
Source organism: Mus pahari (assembly GCF_900095145.1). Lineage (NCBI taxonomy): Eukaryota > Metazoa > Chordata > Mammalia > Rodentia > Muridae > Mus > Mus pahari. The sequence goes on along the minus strand of NC_034591.1, from coordinate 36,505,526 downwards.
AGGACTAGGGTTGTAAGAATAACTTAAATTCATAAGAATTACACAAATCTATTTAAATCAAGGCCTTTCATTTTTCATTTATCAAATAATTCTTATTTTAAAAACCGAAAGTGTTAATAACTATAGACATTTGTAAATATACTAACAACCATTACTGTATTTTTCTAAATGTTATATAAAATACACTTCAAAGTGTGAAAAAGCAATAAAGGTTTGGAAGACCCCCCAAACCATTTATCGTTATTTTGAACTCATTAATTAAAACTACAAATATTTCATCCATAAACATGTTTGCAAGTTTTTCTGTCACAAAATATAGAAACAAGGAAAACTGAGCAAAGCTCTCACCAGTTAGAGAAAAACACACATGAGCATTAATATGATTTTGAGAGAAAGAGACAAAGACGGAGAGCTTTTGAGAAACACATGACGGGTGGGGTAAGGAGAGGGAAAGGTGGAGACAGAGAAAGAGATAGATAGATAGATAGATAGATAGATAGATAGATAGATAGATAGATAGATGATAGATAGACAAAATAGGTTTTAATAATGCTTTTAAATAAAATCAACTACTTCTTATATAAAGAAGTAATTTTGGTTCTTCATATTTTATTGTAACATTTTTCTAGTTAGCCAATTTTTCCATAATCTAGAGAGTTTTATGTGTTTTGCATTCAGCCATTAACATTTTTGAGAATATGAATCACTCTTTTATACAATTTCTTCCATTGTGTTTAGACCTAAAATATCAATAATGATTTATAATAGAAAACACAAGTCTATGTAGATATGATCTTTGAAGTAATAATTCTTGAATACTTAAATTCGAATTTTCTTTACACTGGAAAATTATTGAGAGTTCCAAAAGGGAAGCTTTTGGGTTTTGACACACCATAGCTTTTACACGAACTGACGCACAATGCTAAGAATTTCTGTGTGCTTCTCATGTAGATGCCTTCACAATTGACACATTTGGCCAAACCAAGACCAACACTGATACATAGTTTTTCACCATATTCTAGACTCAGGGCTTTGCGAATGTCTCAACTAAAAATGTATTCCATTCAAGTTTGAGTTCATCAGGTGAATGCTGCCAACTAAACTTGAGTCCTATGTAAGAATATCTTAACCACTGAGCTGTCTACCCTTGTCTCCTCCTCATCTCCAACGGCTAATATGTCTCATTCCTTTTCCATAAAGAAACATAGGAATCTGCGTTTTCTTCTACATCCCAATGAAGATTCCAGTTTACAACAGATGTGGGACATAAGCAGCTATGGAATTCAATCCTGTGGTGAACTAGACAGGTTTGTAATGGTGCAAAGCAGTGTGATCTTTCTCGAAGGGTTTTGTTTAGAATATGTTGCTTATGATCAAAGCATAAGATTTCTTAAGACTTTGTTCTTTTTGTTTCCACATGAGCCAATTAACTGGCTTTATCAAAATCTGTTTTAAATTTCTTATTAAAACTATGGAAAGTTATAACCATCGAAAAAGTTTTTTTGTTGTAGTTTACTTTGCTGAAGCCTTTTAGGAATCTGAATTTTTTTTTTTAACCATCTTAGGCAGTTTTCTCTTTCAAGGTCTTTGCTCTTGCCTTTCCTCTGGGAAGAGCATTCTCCTCCCAGTTAGTAGACTACATCTTTCCCTCACCTCTTTCAGGGACTCACCTCACCAGAAATGCCTTCCTTAACCATTCTATAAAACAATAATCACACTCCATTTCACTACAGTAGTGCTTGCTCCATTCATTCTGCTTAATTAGAATATTAATTTTATCTGTTTGGGGGGGAGGGGTGTGCGCGCGCGCGCACGGCATACGCTCTCATGTGAAGGCATGATCCTCGGAGGCAAGAACAGAGTGTTGGATTCCCTAGAGCTGAAGTTACAGATGGCTATGAGCTTCGATGTCTTCGATGCTGAGAGCCGAACCGCAGTTCTGTACGAGAGCAGTATATGTTTTTGACTGCAGAGTCATTCTTCCATCTCAGCCCTCATTTTTGTTGATAATGCCATTTCTGTTTTTGTTGTTGCTGTCGTTGTAAATTTGGTTTTTGTGGATACTTTTTCACATTTACCATCACAAGCTAATATGTTGACATGTATACTGTCTCCTAGAATAAAATTCTCTAAAAAAAAAAAAATCTTTGTGTGAGGAGGAGGGTAACCTTATAGGAGGACCATCAGCAGTCTCAATTAACCGGGACCCCTGAGATCTCTCAAACACTCGACCACCAAATAGGCAGCATACACCAGCTGATATGAGTTCCCTAACACACATACAGTAGAGGACTGCTGGGTCTGTGTTCAATCAGAGATGATGCACTAACCCTCAAGAGACTGGAGGCTCCAGAGAATTTTCAGGTCAGGTGTGGAGGGGGATGGGGTCATTCTCATGAGACAAGAGGGTGGGGAGGAGGTGTGAAATGTGAACAGGGGAGAGGGAATGAAATCTGGAGTGTAAATAAATAAATAATCTTTGTGTTAAAGTCTTTTATCTTAACATTATATCTTTCGTTAATCTTCTATTTAAAAATTCTATGACATCAGTTGTGGTGGAGCCTCAATACACTGTCAAAAGTCTGACCCATGGTAAACAATGCCTTGGGGGAACTCTGAAAGAGTCTCCAGGGACAGAACAGAGGACCCTTTAGCTCAGGTGCATTTTATTCCCTGAATTGTTCTTGGATGTGATTTCATACCTCCTATGACAAACATTCAAGCTCCGTTTATAAGACATGTTTATTCTTGATGGATGTCAGATCATAGCTATTGAACACAAGCTGGTCAGTTTACTCTGAGTCTGGATACGACCTTCATCCTTGCTGTCCTGTTCTCCTAGATATAGTCTATAGCTTGCACTTGACAACTGTGTTCAAATTGGTCTGTCCTGAAAATGTTCATGGAAAGGGTTGCTCTGTTAATACCTAACATTTGCTTATTGGAGTTTATCTACATGTTTTTCTGGACTCAAACAACCTTCCTTAGATCATTGTTTTCTTGTTATATTCATGTATAATAGTACTGACATACTGAAATAAGACTGTCTACAGCATCAGGCTGTAGCCCACTCATTTTCAGGTCCTCGGATCCTAGGTTCAGCAGACGAGATCTGTATAAGTTGGCTGAAAAATTGACAGTAAAGTATCCCTATCAGTCCATTTCCAGGGCAATGAGACATAAGGGTAATGAACAATTCTTCAAATATTATCGTTTTGATATTTATGAAAACTAGCAGGATTTTTCAAGAAAAAAATAGCAGACTTAGAATGTATACTATTGAGGTCGTACAATCTCAGAAAAGAAATATTCCACATTCTCTCTTATATGAATAATCTGATGAATAACATATGAGTATCTGTGAACCAAGACACAGTGGGTACAATATAATACATATAGAAAATATAACAGAATGGCTAAATATTAGGGGATATGTAAAGATGAAATGTGGATAATGGATATAAATTGTGAAGAAGGACATAAACCTTTTTTCTAGTTGTAACTGTTACAGGGTTTTCGGTTTTGGTGATGGGCAAATGTATACAGAAATATTTGTTAGTGTATGTATAACAACCAGTGTGAAGCACACCCCCCCCCCATGAAGAACGCTATTCTAACTGCATAGAAGTTGACTGAAACACAAAAACTGTGGGTCCAGGTAATTTTCTGCGCAATGTTTATTTTACTTGAAAGGTTTTTGCTCATAAAAAGTTTTTAAAACATAGTTTCAAAGGTTGTCCATTCTCAAAATTGTTTTGTGGAGGAGGGTAAAAAAGTCAACATATCCAATATATTTGTTGAAAGTTGTCATTTTACATGACGTCCAACACCCCCACAAAAGCCTGATAATTTGAAAGTAAATAAATTTTGAAAAATGTTTCTAGGACTGCTGCTCTGAAAAGTCCAAAGTGGAATCATAAACAGACAAGCTTCTAGAAAAATGGGTTATTTATTAGAACAGAATGGCATTTCAGTGATTATAACTGCTAATGTGAATGCTATTGAAAATGGAGCTTGAATGGTAGATCTTATTAAATCTTATATTTCTGTTAACTTTTGCCAAGAATCTCAGGTTGAGTAAAACTTGTCCACTGATCTCAGTTTCCCAAAGAGGGCTGTTGTTATTTTCATACTGTGCATACACCTCCAGAAGGGCCTGGGAAAAGATGCTTGCTTTTTTACCCCCAGGGTAAAAATTTGTTGAAAGATGTATCTTTGCTATTTTTTTTAACTTAGCCCTAACTTGCTATATTGGTCTAATACACACACACACACACACACACACACACACACACACACACACACACGTTACACATTACAAATAAGTGACAATCTGCTAGAAAAGCACACAGTATTACAAAAGAAAGTCCTTCAAGGTCTGATTACATTGTCCTTCACTAATTGTGCTTAACAATCCATTCAAACTTTGAAACCATTTTTTTATTTAAATTATGCTTTACATCATTTATAAATAACAGTAGAAAATTAAAGTCTATACATCATATTTTTGGGTCACTGGACTTTTAAAAAGACAAATACTTTTTCTTAAATGCTTATAATGTAGTCAATGATTAAAAATGTTTATTGTATTCTAGCTGTATTGTGTTATTTCTTAGTTTTTAATAAATACTGAATCCTTAGGTGGCTATGAATGTCTCAAACAAAAACAAAATTTTACTTTTAGTATTAAAAGAGCTGATATATTTTAAACTAAGCTTTCTAACTGCCAATCCCTTCTACCCTTCTACCCCACCCTTTCCTGAAATCTCTCTTGTCTCTTGCTCTAGGGAAATTTGGAATCTGTGTAATTATGGCTTATATATCAGACAATAATATTTGATATATGGCAAAAATATGTGCTTTAAATTCACTGAATTATTGGGGCATGAAAGCAAGTTCTGAGGTTGGATATATAACCAATAGTGTCATAAAATCGATAAATCTACTCTCTAAATAGAAATGAAGATCTCAGAATGAATTCTAAAATGTAGCTATCTTTTGAAGCCCCAAGGCTGAGCCACCCTCTGTATTTCCACAGTTTCTTTAGCTGTGGTGTTATTATGATGCCCTTGTATATTGTCAGTCTATTGTCTTAAGTAAATTATTCTGTTCCAAACACATAGCAATGTGGAAAACTATATATAGAAAAAAATGTTGGTGCAGGGGGAATAAAAAAAGAAAAGAGAAAATGAGGAAAGTTGTTTACAAAGCAAAAGAAGGAAGGTGCTGTGAGACCAAGTCCAGCTTGGGTTGTATAGTGAGTTCCCAGCTAATAAGACCTTGTCTCAAACAGTTTCAAACCAAACCAAATGGCAAAATAACACATTACATCAATACAACAGTAGCAGCAACACCAAACTTAGTGACTCTGCAGAAGAAAATGGAATGAGTCCACAACATTGAAAATGAATGAGAGGCTGTAGTTCCTCATTCTTCAGATGCAAGTGAAAATAGTAGTCACTGACTTTCTAACACTTCATGGTATATGAGAATGTTTGTATAATGAGCACCACTGGACAGAGATGACATCTCCTTGTGGAGTACAGGCCATTCTTATTTATTCACCAATAAATCGGTTATCTCCTGTCAGCACAGAAGTAAGACACAAAGGATTCCTGGAACTGTAGGAAACTCAAGAGTTAGCGTGTATAGGAATTGCTTCTCTGTCTTCATAGGAATCTGAGGTCAAAGAACTGATACAAATTCTCATACTCTAGACAGTCCTACTGTTGTTAGTAGCAACTCTTTCTGTCTCTAACCCAGAAGCTTCTGTCTGCTGTAGTATTAATGACATTGTAACAGGCAAGCATTGAACTTGAAAATACACTTTTACATCCTTCATCATTAACACTCAAAACATGGAGGTGAATTTGTAAGAATTATAGGGATAAACCTCTCATATATACTGTTATGAAAAGAAAGCCTCAAAGCTACATATGTATAAATGAATTATATATATATATATATATATATATATATATATATATATTCCTACACATAACAGCAGGTCAAAGTTCCCATTTTTCTTCTCAATTGTCTGAACTCCAATCAATAAAACATCAAGCTTTTCTGAAAGATTATTCACCAAACAAATACACAAAATTGCTAATCTATTGGAAAAGAAACATGATCAAACAATTGGGATAGAAGTTGGGGAAGCAATGANTAACACTCAAAACATGGAGGTGAATTTGTAAGAATTATAGGGATAAACCTCTCATATATACTGTTATGAAAAGAAAGCCTCAAAGCTACATATGTTTCATATACATATATATATATATATATATATATATATATATATATATATATATATATATGAAAACACACATATTAACCCATTTTGAAGCCAACATATGCAAATAACCATGTACAGGTTTAAAGAAAGTTGTGAAAGATTATTCACCAAACAAATACACAAAATTGCTAATCTATTGGAAAAGAAACATGATCAAACAATTGGGATAGAAGTTGGGGAAGCAATGAATAGGGATGGGAATAAAATTCTTGCAGCTGTCTTAAGGTCCATTCAGCCTCTGAATAAAAAACCCACCAAACAGATACAAATAAACCAAATACAAGTAAGTTGGTCTAATCTCTTTGCTGAGTGGATTTTCACATAAGTAGACTAATATTATTTGCTGAGAGGAAGGAAACTTATCCACAGAATTCCCTTGGCAGGAAGATTCATTCCCTTGTGAAAGGATTCATCACTCTAAGCAAAACTAAGATTTATGAGTGTCTGGGAGTAGAGTATGGATTATCAAACATCCTTTAGTATAAATGGAGAAGTCTCACAGTCTAAGTGTTTCATTTGTAAGGTTGATTTGGAAGTCCATATTTAGGAACATCAAACCAACTATTGCATTTTGATTTTTCTTAAAAGTAGTACAATTTTAGTAAATTCTTCAGTATAGCCTATGTATTTGTTAATTAGGACTGCCTTTGTTTCTGTTTGTGGTTCTTTTATCTTAGGTTCTATATCACTGCTGCATCTTAGGTACATTCTACTTCTCTAACACATCTCCATTCACTAGGCATCTACTGGCTAATTTACATACTTCCTATTCTATACTCATGCAACTATGTGAGGCTGTCTCCTGCTCCTTGTGTTAATCCCATCAGACTAGAATAAGCCAACTACCACAATTTTGAGCAAGAATTGAAGCAAGCTATAATTAAATGCTGGCCAAGATGAAGGACTCTGGCAAGGACCATTCTGTCATTCCCAGAAAATGGTGACAAATCACATTTTGTAGATGCTTATAAAGGCAGATTCATAATGATACACATTTTTCCACCAAGTCCAGTCAGGGGAGAGCATATATCCTTATATACTTCCCTGAATACCTCCCACTTATATCCAACCAAGGGTGCAAGTATACATCCTGACTGATTTCCTGCCTATGTACATCAAGCACATTCGGTGTAGTTGAGTCAAACAAACTTGGTTAGGGGAGTGACAACATGTGGCTTGTGATCTTCCATAAACAATGGTCTCTGGCATTCTAGGAAGTGTCTGTCCTTGGGAATGGTACTTACAAGTTAGAGTCATGTTTGTTTTATGGTTGTCTTCGGCATAGCCATTAAAACATAAAACATAACTTTAAGTCTCACACTTGTTTACTAAATTCATCTCTCAGTATCTTCTTCATATAATCTGAATGTTCTTGGTTTATGTTCTTCTTTGATAGTAGCATTATTCAATGCTAAAATAATCCTTAAATATTTCAAATTTGAATTTTTACTGCTGGCCTTACTCTTATCCCACACCCCACCCTAAGCCTGCACTGCATATCCAAGTGGCACTAAGCTGGCCATTCATGCATGTGTTTTAAATGGTTTGTGCCTGTGCTAGTCAGAGGTCAACTTTGAATGTCTTCTTCTATTATTCTTTCCAGACAGGATCATTGATTGGATACAGGGCTCACTGGTTGCCTAGGCTGGCTTTTCACTGAGCTCTGAGATCCACAGATAGAGAAGCATACCACTGCATCCAGCTTTCTTATGGGTGCCAGAAATTTCAACGTAGGGCCTCTTGCTTGTGAGCATGCACCTTACTGGACATTTTATTTTACTGATGTTTCTTATCTGATCTGATGCCATTATCATAGGGTAGATCACCAAGACAAAGATAGCAAAAATCAATTTGGGTACACTTTTGATTCTTTCTGTTTCTTTGAAGTCCCTTCCCTTTGACTTCAGCTTTTCTAGAGATTGTCTTCTCTTTCCCTACATCTACTTCTTCCTAATTTATGTCATATCCTCGTTAGCTTCTGGTGCTAGACACTGCCTTCCCTTGCTATAGTTACAGAACAAACTTTCTCCTTAACTTTTTCTTCCTTCCTAGGGTTTTCTAACCTGTTACATAAATGACCACACTACCTTGACTTCCCGCTCCAAGTTATCATACTTAGAAAAAAAAATCTGAATTATGTGGCATTAAATACAAAACGAAATTCAAAACAAAGGCAAACACTGGCCTATTTAGACCCAGCTTGTGATTTCTTTCTCCTTCCATCCCTTTTTCTTGTCCAGCTGCTTCTCAGCCAGAGCATGTTCAGCATTCTCTGGTCTTAGCTCTGGTCTGCCATGCCATGATTTGTAAATGCCATTACTTCTCTCTTGTATCCACTCCAATCATTATTTGAACCCAGATGCTATTTCCATCCTGATTCTTCTTTTAACCAACCCTCAACTTCTTGCAACTCTAAACAGTTTTCATGTTCTTCCAAGTAGTCTTACCAAATCGCCAAAGATTTCTTTTTTTTTTTAAAGATATTTTCTTCATTTGTGTTTCAAATGCCATCCCAAAAGTCCCTTATACTCTTCCCCTGCCCTGCTCCCCAACCCACCCACTGTGTGCTGGAGAGATGGCTCAGAGGTTCAAAAAACTTGTTGCTCCTGCAGAGGATCCACTGAATTTCCAGAACCTGAGTGGTAGTTCCCAATCATCCCTAGCTCTAGTTAAAGCATCTGATGTCCTCTTCTCACTTTTGTGGGCACCAAGCACACACATGCACACTCAAATACAAACATATATGAAGTGTATGTGTGTGTGTGTGTGTGTGTGTGTGTGTGTGTGTATAAACACTTGCAAGCAAATTATACATATGAAATAAAAATAAACGTAATAAAAAATGAACTTTTATAATTTATTTCCTTAAGTCTATAGCATCATAATTTCCAGAGCAAATTGTTTTTTTTTTTTTTTTTCGTCTTCCAATGCCTTGAAGGAAGCCATCTCTTAAAAAGGTGTGTGTCAAACTGAACTGAGGTGTCCTGCGGATGCCCATGGAGTACATCTTAGGCTCAAGTGTAGAGAAGGTAGGAGTGGACTGAGGAGATCGTAACTAGGTAATTTGTGAGAAATGAAAAGAAATGTGTGAAATGGAGCTTTAAGGCCGAAGAAGAGCTAGAATTCATGAAGAGAAAAATGTCTGTAAACAGAATGTACAGCAAGAGCGAACCCAGAAGACAAAGGAGGCCAAGTTCAGACATATCCATAGAGCAGAAAATGAAAATGTCCCATGAGTGGCTAGTGCTACATTTTCAAAGGCCTACCATGGTTGCATTTTCCAAAGGATTACCATGGTTAGACTGTTGCATTTTTGAAACTGATTTAGTTCACCATTTCAAACTATTCTCTTGGAATTATTGAACACATAAAGCTAATAAGTACCCATGGATTTCAGGTGATTTACATGTCGCTCTCTCTCAGGAATGTTTTATGAGCTGTCACTCCCCTTGAAGAATCTTGGTGCTCTAGGTTTGTTACACAAGAAAGGCGTTGAGCTTCAGGATTTCTAGTTTCTCATATTTTACCTGATTGGAAAGCCAGAACTCAATGTGTAGTAGTATTAAGCTGCCAAAAAGACTCAGAACCTTTCACAAATAAGAAAATTGACATGCTTCATTGCTCAAGCACCTTTAGAGGGAACAGTTCTGATTTATACTGCTAATTGCTTTTGCCTGGCAATGGTAGACAAGTGGAGATGATTTGGAATCCTTTCTCGTTTTAATAAAGTGGACATGTTGGAGAGATAACAGACCATTATGCTGTCCCAAATTTCTGAATTCCTAAGGAAAGGGAGATGTCTTAACTCTAAGAAAAGCCTATTTTTCCTCCTGAGCACAGTGTACCCTCGCTGCAGCCTCACATTACTTGCTAGTCTATTGTACTACAATTTGAGCTTCTGTGGATTTCTTTTTTCCCCAATATACTACCAATGGCCTTTGACAGTATTTGCTGAGCACAGTATGATCACTTTTAATCTGTTCTCTATCTGCCCATGTTCTCTGTATAACTGAGCTGTTTTAACACAGATCTCATCTCTTGGGAAGAAAGAATGAGATTTCTCACAGAAATATTATACTCACATATTTCTACAGAAATGCCGGCAAACTTTCTTCATATCCGTCGTGCAGGGCAGGTCTTGGGATAATGTAACAAAGAAACAAAGATATACATACAGATGTGTGCACATACTCACGTAGCTCACACAAGAGGGATGGGATTTTTGTTTAGTGAAGTGGAAAGAAGATTCAAAGTGCACGTTATAAAATGTTATATGCGTGACTTTTGAAGTAAGCGAGCAATAGTGACACATTGGAAATATAAGCTTGAAGAGCATGCTTTCCATTCTTCGTTCTTGGTGAAATTTACTGTAAGATATTAATTTCTTATTTATATATAAATATAAAAATATGTGTGATCACACACATACTAGTTCCTCCCGTTACTATATAGGAATTCCTGGACCATAAACTATTCCTGAGAATTGATTCCACACTCCCTCAAATATGACTTTTTCATAAGGCAACTCCTTTAAAAATATAACATTTCATATATTTCCCAGACTACACGTCAAATCACTGCATGCAAACATAATACTTTTACTACTTTCTTAGTGCCTGGTGTTGAGAGGGAAAAATTTAATATATCTGTATGATATCTACATTAATGTAATGGTGGGATATTGAAACTGCTTTTATCTACCATGTTTCTCAAATGAAAGCGGCAGCTAATTTTTATGGTAGTTAAACTGTGAACCCGGCTCACAATCTTGCCTCTGTGGCTGTGCCCTATGGTATTATTAAGCAGTAGTCTTTATTCTTCATCTTAGACTTTCAAAGTTGCTACGGATATAAGAAGCCTATCATGTGGCCATGTCTCCACCGGAAAATGTGTGCAGCAAATTCTTAATAGAATTCACAGGCCTTTCAAGAGATTGCAGGCCAATTTCCTGGCATTTCTGAGGGATGCTACAGTTAGTTTGCCACATTCTACCTGTTGCTTGTCTGATGTGCTATGTTATAACACGTGTGCGATTTTTCCTTCTGGTGTTGAGTAAAGGCTTTCATTCAGATTTTGAGGTAAATATGGCAACAATAAATCTTTCATGCAAAGTTACTGCTAGCAACAAAAAGGACATGCTGATAAGCAACCTTCCCTTGTGAACGCATGAGTGGCTGGAAAGAGATTATGCTCAAATATCCTCATGCTTTTATGTCAGCTGAGAGTGCCAGAATGCTTGCTGCAATGCTGATAAAACTCCGTGTTTATCACCTCCAGTCCACAGTATCTTTTCTTTAGCTGTCCTGATTCAGTGAGTGACATTCACTGTTGGTAAATCCCCCACAGAGTAACTGGAGCTCACATATGCCTAGCCACAAAACCAGTAATGACAAGATCCTGAGGGGATTTGAAACCCTACCTCAACAAATTTATTTCTGTTTTTCAACATATATTCAAAGCAACACGTTGGCATTGTAATGTGATTCTTGACAGGTTAAGGTAAATTCATCATGCTAAACTGAAATGTTTCTGGCAGATGTCTACTCTGTAACAATCAAATTGCATGTACTGTAATATATGACAGCCACGGTACTACCTCTAGTTGCAAACTTACAAGTATTAATACTTTATTAATGCAAACCTGGAATGCAATTACAGAATGCATTATCCCACCATGTTTTTTCATTTAGAAAAAGTTTTTGTAGACAGCTTGCCAACTTACAAACAATGGAATTTAAAAAAAAAATACAGGGAGAAAAAGAAACCATAACCTTTACATTTCAAAGGTATTCGGGCATTTCGTTACTTTTCAAAATCATATGCCTGCTGAAATTTAAGAAAGCATAAAAGTGAAATGTTTTCTCTTATTAAATATTAACTTTGCTCTCTATGGAAAAAGTCATTTGTCCCAGATGAATGCTCTTCTTTAGAGAAGAAATTATTAAAATGCCAACAGTAAGCACAGAACTCTTAAAAGTGAATAGTTTTGCAATAACCTAAATACGGACACCATTTATATATTTCAACACAATTTGTCTTATTTTACCTCCAAGCACCCAAAACGTATTTTGCTTAAAAGAAGATGTCATCCAAAGGAACAGCACCCTTTTGACTTCCTAATAAATTCCAAGACTCAGCATATGACTTCGAGTCTATGGCTTGTTCATTCTAAACAAAAGGACTCATAGGATCAAAAGACAAAACCTTTTCAGTGTCCACCACCATTTAGCTATCCTGGTTACACTCTTCAGACAGCAACAATTTTTGGTGCCTTTCTTCGGATACTTGCAATAATTATTTCAAAATATGTATTTGCATCAACAAATAACATGTCAGTTCCTATTTGATGACCCACTTCCCAGAGATAAATTGAGTTTCTGCCAGGGAATCTGCATTCTGCATCGCTTTGAGTCTCTACCCCTCAGTAGAAATGACTCCTGACCCCACTCCCTGCCAAAAACAAACACAAAAACAAAATAAGACAAAAAAACAAACAAACAAAAACAACCAATTGGCTTTCTTTTGCCCTGGCAACTCCACTTCTTTTGCCCTTATTATTGGTGTGCTCCAAGACTTCCTTGAAGTTTCATTGATATTTGCAACTCAATTTTAAATATTTACATTTGAATTAATTATTTAAAATATTTAAATATTTACATTTAAAGTTAATTATTTAAAAAAAATCCCATAGCAATCCATTCAACATCGTTTTTATAATTTAGAGTGAAAGTTAAATAGTTAAAACAGGTTTGGGGCATTTTATTAGAACTTGGGGAAAAATCACATATAAGGCCTGAATCTGGAGGCAAGTTAGGTAACTTCTGGGCAGTAAATACCCTTTCAGACCAACACCAAACTGAAACATCTCCAATTCAGAACTTGAATCAGGTGGTGCAAGAAGACAAAGCTTGGCAAGACTGTAACTTTGGAAACTTTACTCACTGATTTTATTGCTGCTGGAGGCCAAGCAGTGATTTGAGTCATAGAGTACCTAAGGCTGATGCCTGGAGATGGAACTAATCATTGCATTTATTACAGAATTATTTACTCAGTCAACTGATTAATTACCAGTAAATGAATGGTTGGTGATTTGCTGACTTAGTTTTAAAAGGTCAATCTAGAGGGGTGTGAATAATCAAGTAGTGACCTTTGCTGTTATCACACATCCCTCACATAAGCTTCTAAGTCTATGTCTGATTTCATACCTTTCTAAAGTCTCCACCATGTACATCAACAGCAGGCAGTAAGTTGAACATCTCTTTTCTGCCAGCTCCTCCGGATATCTCTATCCATGTCACCCTGTTCTTTTTCTTCCTTTTCCATGTATCACATTCATCTCATCTCTCCACATCTCAGTCAACAGCCGCCCAGTCCTGAAAGTCACCCCACTTTTCCTTACAGGGAACAGTAGCCAACTAGAGAATTGGAACACTTTATTCCAATTTGTTTCCTAAGATCAACCCGAAGCCACTACATGTGCAGCCATGGTTACCATCCAAAGTCAGGAATTTTGGCAAAAGTTTCTACCAGTGGTAAGACTGCTTTAAACTTCTTCAAAGCCAACATGTTGAAGGGAGCATAGCATTCGTGTCTTCAGGAAAATGATGTTCTTTCAAACTTTTATGAATTTAATTTTATTTCCTGTTCATACAGTTCATTTGAGAATACCAGACTTAGAAATATTTAACAAATTAATTCACCTGGGACATCTTTCAATGATCACACTTTTCAAAGGGGGTTTAATTGAAGCTGTCCTGCATGTGTCCCTGCAAAGTCTTGATCCCTGTTTTTACCATCATTTGGATAGGCAAATCAATGCACAGTTTTTCTAAGTTGTGATTCATCGCTGCCTCCAATTCACCATCCATATTGCTTCCTTGATAAAATGCAGGAAAATAAGAATTTGTTCTCGTTTGTCTTCATTTAGAATTCTCACAAGCTTCATGCATATGACTTGCAGGAAGGAATCCAAACATTTCTGAAAAGCATTCACAATATTGCCTACTGTGAATCCCAGTTCTGCTTCTCACCTCTATTCCTTCTCTATCCCAATCAAATCATGTTTCCTGAATATACTAATGATTGTGAACTTTATCCAGATCCCAGTTGAGATATTTCTCCTTGGCAAAACATCTTGGTAATCAGAAGGAGCCTGTCATTATCATCCCTCTACTCTGTGGACATTCTTCCCATCTCTATATTAATGCTCTTCTTCTCTCTTTAAACACAGAACTTGACAAATCACTTTGCAGGGTCATGTGTGTACATCTGTGTGTGCAGGCCAGAGCATAACCTCTAGTATTGTTTTTCAGGCATGATCCATAGTGTTTTTGAAACAGGGTATAGTGGCTATTCCTGGTTGTCAACTTGACTATATCTGGAATGAAATACAATCCAGAATTTGAAGGCTCACCTGTGATCCTAATCTGGAGGCTGGGAGATACAAGTTTCTGTTCTGGATCTTGGCATGGGGGATCTTGAGGCATGGTGGCTATGAATTCCTGAAGATTAAGACAGGGAGTTCAAGGTCATCTGAGTTTAAAGGCATGGTGGCACACACCTTTAATCTGGGCTACACCATCTGCTGGAGACCTACATAAGGAGATTGGAAGAAGGAAGATTTACTCTCTCTTCTTTGCCTGCTTGTGTTGTGGGACTGAGCAACTGCTAGATCCTTGGACTTCCATTCACAGCTGCTGCTGACCATTTTTGGGAGTTGAACTACAGACTGTAAGTCATCAACAAATTCTTACTATGTAGAGACTACCCATAAGTTCTGTGACTCTAGAGATCCCTGACTAATACACAGGGTCTCTTATTGGCATAAAACATGCCAAGTAGTCTAATTTTGGTATCCAATGACTCAGAAAATCATTTGTCTCTTGGTGCTATCATGTTACTTTTTGCTTCCCAGTGTCTTACAAAAATGATCAATACATGTTCCTTAACAAACTTTGTGAATAACTGAGATGGCACTAGAACTGATATAATTTTCTTGCCTAGCAGTGAACTGGTAGTGGACATATTTTAGTTCAAGAGCGATATAGTCACAGAAGGCAAACACATATTAGATTATTTTATTACCATTGGTAAGGCTATTTAAATAACCTCAATAGGCCACTTCTGAAAGATTAATTTCCAGACTAGGATTTCTGCTATAGATCTGTTTATGTGTTCCAGTGTAGAAACATTTCAATGTGTGGAGGAAAGTAAAATTCCATTACATTTACGGATCCTACAGCATTCTTTGTTTTGTTTGTTTGGTTGTTTGGTTTGGTTTGGTTTTCCTTTTTTTTTTTTTTTTTTCCCCATTGAGCTGACTAATAGATTGGGTTGGCTTACCAAAGGTTACAAATCTGAAGCAACGTTTCATACACTCCATACATAATAGCCCCAGCATACTGAATTTCAAGTTTTAAAACTTTTCACCCATCAAAGGTAGTTTGTCATGGAGCAAATATTGAGTTCATAATACAATGCAGTNGTGGAACTCACTTTGTAGACCAGGCTTGCCTCGAACTCAGAAATCCGCCTGCCTCTGCCTCCCGAGTGCTGGGATTAAAGGTGTGTGCCACCACTGCCTACAACATTCTTTGTAAACCCTGATGTAAGCTGGACCATTCTGAGTAGTGATGATGTTCTCCTTTTGGCTTCCTCTAACCAAGCTGTAATAGGATTAAATGCCTATGGGTGATCATTCAAAGAAAATTCTTGAGGGGCCATCTGGAGTGTCCAGTGTTGCACTTTGCACTCACTCTGCGGTATTTCACCAGCTGTCCATAATAAAGATACACAAACATCTAAGGGGTTCTGAGAATGGATGTTTGCAGCCCCATAGGAGGAACAACAAAATGAACTAACCAGTACCCCCAGAGATCCCAGGGACTAAACCACCAACCAAAGAGAGTGGGACTCATGGCTCTAGCTGCATATGTAGCAGAGGACAGCCTAGTCGGCCATCAATGGGAGGAAAGACCCTTGGTCCTGTGAAGACTCTATGCCCCAGTATAGGGGAATGCCAGGGCCAGGAAGTAGGAGTGGATGGGTTGTTGAGCAGGGGGAGGCGGCAAGGGATAGGAAGTTTTCAGAGGGAAAACCAGGAAAGGGGATAACATTTGAAATGTAAATAAAGAAAATACCTAATAAAAAAACCGAAATTTAGAAATACATAATAACATGACTGGATTCAAACACATGCTTTTGTGCACACACACAAACAGATATCCTATTAGTCAGGACACTGACAGGAAATTAATGGCTCACACGCGGCAAAAGAGAAAGAAATTTTATAAGCGACTGCTTGCAAAAGAACATCAGTTGTAAGAAGAACATCAACAAAGGGATTAGGTGTTAGAAAGCAACCAGTCAGAAATAGTTACTTCCAATGCCTAGAGATGAAAAATGAAGTATTAGGAGTCCAAGGAAAGGAATCCCTGGCCAGAAATCTTGTATATGGAGTTCAAACCACAGCCTATCAGAAAGGAGCCCACATCCAGAATGGGGGTTATTAACAATCCCTCTCCTCCTCTTTTTTGGTTTCTACCAGTGTCAACCAGCAACAGATGCCCACCAGCAAGCAAGTGCATAAAAAAGGCAGAAGTGATAAAATAGATACTGAAGGGTAAAACAAAGGAGGAACGGCATAATCATAAAGACATCAGACACTTGACTAGGAGAAAAAGAATTGATAATTAGCACAAGTCAGTAATCTATAGCAGGATGCCTCAGATTAGAGTTACTGCACGAGACGACAGTTACAGAGTGTAAGTAGCAGTGATCTTATATCTTATTTAGAATCTAAGGCAGTTTAGCCATTCAAGGGAGGAAGATGAGAGATCAGAACCATGACTTGTAAGCCTTCGTGTCTTCATTCCTCGTTGAAGCAGAACAGTGGTTTTCAAATCTGTTTTTTTTTTTTTTCTTCTCAGCAATGCATGGGATTTCATAAGACATGGATTGATGTAAAGAAATGATCCAAGAATACAAAATTAAGTTTTCTTGTTTTACCATTGAAGTAATAAGCATCACTCTGGGAAACAAAATCTAGTAATAGGTCCCAGATTTTTTCATCTGTAAAATGGCGATTAAAAAAAAAAAAGTATATCCAAGAAGGACTGTAGCGTTGAGAAGATCAAATAAGAAAATGGATTTGGTTTGCTTTTGAAAAACTTAACAAGCTCTACAAATGTCAGGCCCTATCACTTCTGGATGCTATCTCCCAAAGCTGGTCCCTGGGTATGTGCTTGCCAATCATCATATCCTGTCTTTTGGACTATCTTCCCTTAACACATGGAGCGCTTCACTCAACTCCAACTGAAACATCACACACAAAGAAAAGATAAGCAGTGAGGAAATCCAAATGTGTTGGCGAGACCACTGCATGTTAAAAAGAAAGAACAAGATTCCCGTTGAACTTCATCTCTCCCATGCATAACTCCTCTTTCCATAGGTTCTATTAACTTCAAAGGGAGCTCCGTGCATGTAAATGATTATATTTATTGGATGCGCCAACTCCTTCTTATCCTCCGGGCACAATTAGAAATATCATAGAAAATGAGTGTTAGAGACTTGGATCCATATTTGATATTCTATGGGAAATTTCCCATCGTTACAGATGTTAAAAATCCTGCCCAACAGTCCAGTTCTGAATTTGAGGTATTCACCCTTTTATAGCCTTGAAGTTTGTTTTCTTACCCACTATGGTTTTCAAATCCTCTTCTTCCAATGAATTAAACTTATTTTCTTTGTATCTATATAAACTGGTGATAGTCTTTGGCAGATATACAACTTGGTCTAATAATACAAATTTAGGCTGCATAGAGAAATTGTTAGTGCTTTCTTAAGATTATCTCATAAACAAAGAAATTCTGTTCCAACTTGCGTTTCACTCCAGGAAATGCTATCAAGTCACAGCCCAGGCTCTAAATTCCTGGACTCTCAATTCGATATTCCATTCACTAAACTCCAGTGTGATTCTAGTGTTCAGTGTAAATTCAGGTATTATCACTATTCTTGTTAAATAGTGAGGTTTCTCTGGTAAGATTCTTCCAAATCAATGAAAACCCCTTGGTGTATACAGAGCCCTGGGCCTTTTACAGCAATTCGTTGTTCATCCACTCTGTATTCAGGAGTCTTATAACTGATAATGAATGGAAGTGTCTCTGAGGCTGACTGTTGCAAACAACTTAATGCCCTCATTCTGCTCCATCAGTAAATATAAAGATCCGATAAGTACCACAGGCATCTGGCTTCAGCAATATTGGGGGTGTTTGTGTGTTTACAAATTCACCAAGGAGGACAAGTTAATATTCAACTGTACAATCTTTTCAAGTGTCACATGGAGAACAGTAATGAGCCTTTCAAATTAAACAGATTGAATTACTATGAGAGAGAATGATATATTCACACGGTGAACATATCTGTACTGAAAGATATGTATAATGATTCTTTCCAATTCACCTTGCAGACCAATAAATAAAGCTACATCAAAGTAATTTAGGCCCAGCTTGAATTATTTGTAATGAATAAATAAGGAGAGTCTGGCGTTAGTAAATATTTATAAAGCAAAATAATCTGAAGTCTATATAGCAATCAAATTTTTAGTGAAAATATGTGTAAGTGGGTTTATTTTGAAAGGAAACGTCCTATTCCAAGTGTCATAACCAATTAAATTCTCCAGGTAATGACCCCATTTGCATAGTGAGCGGAACCCACAAGTGGGAATTTTAATGGGTACACCACCTGAGTACAGTAATTGGGAGTGACACAACTTGAACTAGTTTTGTGCTTACCTCACTGAAATTCTACTCAGATTATTTTGAATGTCAAGCTACAAGTCAAATTCCAAGATGATGGATTTGTTCTTTTTTAAGCACCAAGTCTGAATAAAAAGAAATGCATGGCGTCTCTTCGCTTTAAGTCATCTGTGTGTCTTTCTCCCCATTGCTTCCTTTTCTTCAGTGATTGGGATTTAATTTTATTCATTAATTTGTGAATAATTAGATAAAAAAAAGAAATAATGTCCCCAGCAGCTAAATTGCTTTTGGATTGCAAATTAATGTACTTTTACCAGAATGTGTATTATATAGTTAAACTGGCATAACAGTTTACAAAAATGTAATTGTGTCAATATGCCCAATTATTCTTTCTGATGATCTAACAAAATCTAAGGTAATGAGTATTCCGGGGTATTTCATGTGTGCCTTACCTTGATGCCGATAAAACACACTTTCAGCAGAGCTGATCAGAGGTGACTTGTCACCTGAAAGTGCTACTTCTAAGATATTCTCTGTATCTCTCGGGCACTATTCATGTCCTTGAAAGAACTGTGCACTCTGATTTGAGGGATCATATGACGGCCACATTAAATTATATAATAAAGGAGATTTTTAAAACTCTTAACAGTCAGACCCATGATGAACTGTGCTTTGCGGGTTTTGGAGGTGACATTTCAAAACCCCTTTTGTTTCACTCCAAGACTGCTTTCAGTCCTGTTTGTAGGTGTGCGACACAACTCAGCCACATCTGTAATTGGCATAGCATCCAGCAGACAGGCTCTGTACATCTTTACACTGCAACCTACCAAGTTAAGAAATGGATGGGTTCAATATAAAACAGCAGGCTGTTTTTAGACATAGTTACTAGTGCACAAGCTTTAATATGGCTTGGCTTCATCCTATAATGAGATCTTTTGGTTCCCTGCTCAACAGACTTTTATTCCTTTGGAAAAGGCTATGAACTATGTCAAGTGGCTCAGAGGCTTTTGTTCCTCCCCTCTTTCTTGGCTTTGGAATGGGATTTCTTTGCTTCTACCCCTTTATGCATCAGACAGAACTTAAGAACCGTTTCAGTTTTTTTTCAAGTTAAACTTAGAATTTCTGTGCTTGAATTTGCTTTTCGATATTAAAAAAAAAAAAAAAAAAAAAAGGAAAAGAATAATTACGTTCTCAACTAAACTTCACAAAAGGGGGGCTGCTTGGAGATAAGATACCTAACCGTAGGGCTCTGCTTTGCCTTTAATAGATGTGTCTTTAGCTCCAGGTGGCTAATGTGTCAAAGGATGGGTTTCCTAAAATGATTTCTTCACAGCCACCTCACAACCAGGTAAATGATTCTTGGTTTGTGTTCCTGGGATAGGCTAAGGGCACTCTATTTGACAGGACATAAACAGATATAAATAATGCATAAAAAAGCAAGGGGACTAGAAATGTGAGCTACTGTCCAGTTGGGAGGCATGTAACTGCTTATTTGAGAATTCTGAGTTTTAGTTGTGGCCTTAGTGGAAAACATGCTCTGTCTCAGTATGGTAAGAATAGGAGGGTACCGGTCACTCAAGGATTCTGGTCTATAGCTAGGGTCTGGTCATGGCTTTGACGTTCACTTCCAGATTAGCTACTGATATCATTAAAATTTGATCTTATGGGTAGTATTTCAAGACATAGTCCTTTATTTTTAAAAAGATCTATCTATCTATCTATCTATCTATCTATCTATCTATCTATCTATCTATCTATCTATCATCTATCTATCTATCTATCTATCTATCATCTATCTATNATCTATCTATCTATCTATCTATCTATCATCTATCTATCTATCATCTATCTATCTATATATCATCTATCTATCTATCTTCTATCTATCTATCTATCTATCTATCTATCTATCTATCTATCTATCTATCTATCTTCTATCTATCTATCTATCCATCTATCTGTGTGTGCCAGCAGGATAGACGAGGGTGTCAGATCCCTCAGAACCGGAGTTAAAGGTAGTTGTAAGTTCAGTGATGTGAGTGCTGGTAACCAAACTCCGATGCTTTGGAACATGGGTCCTCTGCAAGGGCAGGACTTGCCCCTACAGCCCAAGTCCCAGATTCTTAAAGTAAAAGGTGCTGCCATTGTTCACTGGAAATTTTGCAATGGGAAGATACAGGGTCAATTGAGTAATCAGTTACCATTTCTACTAAACCAACCTTCATTAGGGCTGTACCACAGTGGCATTCTGTTTCCATAACTTTTTTTTCTATTTAAAACCAAACCTCTAATAATAGTCTTAAAGAGTTAAGTCACAATGGAAGCCACAGTGGTAGAGTTATCGGTTCCTCTCTGGAGATGTCAATCTTCCTCCTTGGGTTGAAACTTCCTGAGCATTATGTCATTTCCTTGGGATGCCTAGTATCAAATTAAGCACATAAAAAAAATCACTCATAGAGATAAACACTGCAAGAACTGCACAGCAGAAACAAATGCAAGGTTAAAAATGTAAGGAGATGTGGAGGAAATCCTAGCAATCTATAACCCATTGTTTTAAAAAATTGGTATGTTGCTACATTAGCATAAGGGTGGAAATAGCATTTGCTAAAACCTTAGTCCTCACAAATAATTGAAATGGAAGAAAGTTTTGAATAGTGTTAAACTAAAAATAATCTTAGTAGTAAGGTTATTAATAATATTACTAATTATCATTATCAGTAATTGATTGATTAGAAGGATAGAAAAACATACATTAAGTGGCATTATAGAGGGCAAGCCATTCTTTGGTTGGAGCCTCGGTTCTGTTAGGGAGTGATGTTTAACGGGTAGAATTTCAGAGTCTAGAGGATGGAGATTTTATGGATAGATAATGGCAAGTTATTATACAAGGTTGCCTTGACTACTCTTTGATCTATTCAGACGACACCAGCATTTCAGATGAAGTAAATGATTATAGAAACTCACTGTGAAGACAGAGGAAAAAAAGTTATTTTTTTCTTAAAAAAATAGTCAAAAAAAAAAAAAAAAAAACAACAGAAAAATAAGGGGAAAAAAAACCAAAAACCAAAAATCTTCTCATGAATACCATTATTTTTGTAAAATCTCACCTTCAAAGCATCTCTAAATATTTGCCATTGCTGTCTTAGGTAGAAAGCGTTCTGACAATGGAGTTGTATGTAAAGTTCATTAAATGTAACACCCAGTTTTATCACTTGGAATACGCGTGTTTGCCACTCAGTGTCAGCATATACAAAACAGCTTTTTTTAGTTTGGTAAAGTGCAATGAATGCTTTAAGTTAATGAATGAAATCAATCTACTCAAAAAGGTGAACACTAGTGGACTGTTCATACTAATTCCTGCTCTCAGGTGAACGAACAGGGCAACTCATGTGAGTTTGTTGTTACCCTGTGATAATATAGTGAGGTGCAAGCTGCTTTTGAATGTTGTGACAAGGGAGTGTAGTGTGTGAAGAGGAAAGGAGAGAAGAGGAGGAAGGAAAGAAAGAAGGGAGAAGGTAAGGACCAAAGAGGGATGTCAGAAGTAACGAAGGAAGAAAGTGAGGGAAAAAAGCTTGTATTGTTTTTTTTTACATGCTGTGAATATTTAAAAGAACGATGCATTTTGGTATCATAGGGCAGCAATGACTTGCAGACAAATGATTTCCATATATTTCTCAGTTCATTAGCAGGCATGAGTCTTGTACTGTAGACAGACTCGGAAAGGGAGACTAGGAAATTTTTCAGGAAGACATATAAAAGAGTAATGAAAACCTCCGGGTTTTAAATTATTGTTGAAAATATGTAAATATAAAGCAATTAATACATTAATTAGACACAAAAGGATCTTAAAGCACAATCCGTCGTCATATTTCTTTTTAATTTTAAAATAGTGAGGATCCAGTTTGAAAATATGCCACATTTAAAAAGAGATGGAATGTCTAGGTGTAAACTATAGCAATTAATCCTGACGGTCATAAGGTTCCACAAAACACTTTACATACCAAAATTCTAAAATATGCTAAAACTGTTTTCACATTTGACTATTTTTCTTTTGAATTATACAAGATGCCTTAAGGAATGGCTTGCCTGGAGTAGAGAGCTGAAGAAAAGTCCTCCTTGTACAAGTATGGAAATTAAATTCTGGTATTCACTAATGCTCTCTATTACAGAAAAACATGTCGAATGCACTAACATTTTCATTGCAAATCATAGCAAGATATATTCAAGCATCAGACAAGCCCCTTAGTTAAACAGTTTTACAGGATAACGAGGCAAATATTTTAACAATCATTAGGAGGCTTATCCATAAACAGATGGCTCTTCTTCAACCCATGATATAAGCACAAGCTAACATTGCGTATATGGAAATACTAAGGTTGCCATTATATTTGACTTAGCGAATCAAAGCTTCTGTTTCAAAGATGAGGAAGAAGGCAACTGTACATTAGTATCGTATTTAAAGTATATGCACGTGTCAATTGCACTAGAAAGGAGACACATTAGCTTTTCTTTTTCAAAGAATGTATAAAATAATAATTTAATTATAAGCTAGGCTAACTTTCAAAGGAAATACACTGGTGATGTTGCCATTCTTCATGGAAAAAAAAGTTTAGGTCTCCTAAAGATATAGGCTGGCTAAAGGCTTCCTAAAAATGCACTATTTCTAACAATATTCATCTGGAACTAGACAGACCTACTAACAACAACATACTCTCAAGAGCCTACAAGGAATTAGTCAATTGACCCAAGTTTTTTTTTATTATTATTATTATTTTCTTTATTTACATTTCAAATGCTATCCCGAAAGTTCCCTATTACCCCCCCCTTGCCCCTGCTCCCCTACCCACCCACTCCCACTACTTGACCCAGGCCTTCCCTTGTGCTGTTGACCCAGGTTTTAAATCTGGAGAGAAAAGGACAACCCCACAGGAGGGTGTGTGTGAATCCGAACTCTCCCTTCCACATGAGCTGACTCCATCACTGTAGAATTAGTCTCATCACAGCCTCACTTCTTCCTGCTTTAGTATCTTTATAACATGTTACTTGGCATAATGTCACACACAGTTGGAATCCTGATATCTGGTGATGGTGTTGGACATCTGAGGTACTCCTGTAGTGGATCCAAAACTCACCTACTTATGAAATACAACATGGCTAGGACTACAAGCCAATGAAAATAAATAGACCCCACCACCACCACCCCTGCATGATAAAGAACTGAGTCTTTCCAAATATAAGCCAGCTTTGGAAAAACCACAAGGAATACTGGGATTTTTTTTTTTTTTAATCTTAAAAAAAAAAAAAAAAAGAAAAAGGAAAAAAAAAGCTCATTTAAATGAACGTTGTTAAAAAGTGTTCTACATTTTTTGGTAAAATATAGTTATGTTAACAAGGTATTATGTTTTCATTAAAATTTATAACACTTAAATTATATGTAGGAAAGTTCGTATTTGCATTAGTTCAGATTTTACAGTTCTAAGAAAGCTGTGTTGCTGCAATGTACAAGGCAAATCCTTTCCACTTGTTCAGAACACAGACAGTCCAGGCCGTGCACCTTCAACTTTTTTCCTAAATTTAAGTAGCTCGTCCTAGAGCATCCACAGTGCCACATCCTCCTCCAGGCCTTCCTCCATAACCTGTTATTCACTTCTGTATGTTCCTATGGCCTCTTGCCTTTACAGTCCTGAAGCCAGCATACCTTGCAACCTGTTTCATTCTTTGCAGCTCCCATCCTGCTCACCTCCACTACACTCCCTGCTGCTCCAGATGAGAGCAATGTGATCTTCCTCAGTGCACTCCTGGCAGAACAAGAGAGGTGAAAAGCCCAGAGGAGACCAACACGGAGGGAGAGTCCCACATCTGTTTACGGCTGGCTCTGCCCAATGTTTGTGCTTACTTAGAATAATAATAATAATAATAAAAGAAATGTT
Organism: Mus pahari; assembly: GCF_900095145.1. Classification (NCBI taxonomy): domain Eukaryota; kingdom Metazoa; phylum Chordata; class Mammalia; order Rodentia; family Muridae; genus Mus; species Mus pahari. Next base: position 36,480,543 of record NC_034591.1, on the reverse strand, counting down.
TGCTTTTAACCTCTAATAGATAAACATCAAAGTGATCTGGTTTAAATACACACTGAGCAATGTTGTGTTTAGAGCAAAAAGCTGCTCAGAATGGTTAGGGAAAACAGACATGTCAAGAGAAAGAAGACATTTAACATTTTAGGCTGTGTGTGTCAAAATGTCTCCCAATTATTATCATCTACGAAGAAGCTTCAAAAACCAGTTAGACAGTTAAAACTTCACATATTAAACCACATACATCTGGTGAAAGAGGAAGAATTTCAGAGCGTACTTAAAAGGAATGGGTTAAACAGTGCAAATACTGAGTTGTTTCATGGGAGTCTTACCATGCGCTTTTCTTTCCCCTACAAGAAATATTGTAAAGTTGTCTCCAGTTTTAGTACAAACAAGAGATAAATCTTTTATGAAGGAAAACAAATGCCACAGCATTCCATGCAGATTTCTAAACAGTCTGAGGATTCACAACAGGCATCCATGATGCCGCAGTCCATGTCACAGGGGCAGCTACAGTCATCGCCCATCTCATCACCACAGCAACAGCAGCAGGCTTCGGAGGTGCAGATGCCACAGGAAGCTTGTCCCAGGACAATGTTGCAGAGGGTCAGGAATTCACAGAACAGGCATGCCAGGATACAGTGGACACAACAGTCTTCATTCGCAGACCAGAAGGGAACACATAGTGAGAGAAAGAAGAGACACAAAATACACTTGTTATCCAGAGACTGGGTAAAAGCTGGTCCATGATACAACTCAAAAGACACTGAGCCCTACCCTGATGCTGTTGATTGTGAGCTCGATGGACTACAAGGAGCTCAAGTTCAATTCTAGGTGAGTCATCTCTAGATGGAAAAACTGAATTAGAAAATGAGCTACGATTGTGTGTGCCTGTGCATGGGTGGTAGATTACCTCTCTGACTCACGAGGTCATGGCTCTGGATCCCAGGCATCCCTTTTCTGTGTATCTTATCAATTGTTCCTACAACCCACTGCTCTCTGAAACAGTGTGTTAAGAGTAAATTTAATAAATAGAAAGTTTATTCATGTGTTCCACACATAGGCTTCAAAATTGGAAAGAGCGAACAGGAGATATTAGACATATCAATCATTAATTCAGAACTTAAACTAGAGTCCATTAAACCGGGATCTACATGTTGTCTTTTCCAATCAACTCAATGTCTCTCTCTTTCTCTCATTCTCTCTTTATGTTATAAAACCATTTATAGACCAAGAGTAAGACTCTCTAATTGAGTCCAACTATAATTACTAGCTTTACCTACTTCTAACAAAAGGGCTAGGAAACACCAAGAACCGCAGAACCAATTCCCTACTTCTTGATGGTGGCAAAGTCATTACATCTCTACCATTTCTTGATGTTTCCCTAAATAAAACTCACCATATTTCACAAAATGTTAGGAAGAAAAAAATTAAAAGCCATCTAATATATTTATTACACATGCTATAGAATTCTTTTTTAAAAAAAACGTTGTGACAAATGAAAGGACTAACTGGTGGAAATACTTATTTCTCAGATCCTTAACACATGTCACAGAACCATGTGATTAATGCTTAAGACATGAGCCATGATAAAGGATATTTATACTTCTTACAGGATACATTTTATGTTCTTTTATGGATTTTTTTTGTTGTTGTTGTTGGTTATCAGTCTGTTTACATATTGTGTAATGTAAGTTGTACTGTCCTGAGAATCAAACCCACAACTTCATGGTTGCCAGGCAAGAAGTGTTCTACCCCTGAGCTACACCATCAAACCTTCAATAGAGTTTCAGCAAATCCTGTGAAAACCAAAGGATAAAGGGACAAAGTTATTCAGAAATCAAGATTGCTGGCGTGGTTGGGCTGGTGTAATAGAGAAAAGCATCCCTTGCTCTGCCACGCTGTTATTCTGTAAGCAGCTGCGACCTGACAGGACTACTCCATCACCACTGTTCCAAGTGTTTGGTGAGGAAAAGCAAGAAGTAACCCTTCACTTCCACAAACCTATCACTAGGCATCCCATTCCTGGAACTTGTCGGCTTGTCTGCAGTGGAGAACTCGGAGGGTGGCTGAAATAAAGGTTGAAACACAAAGGCCTTCTCCACACAGTGAGCCTCATGCGGGCGAAGGGGTCAGAACACACAGCAGATAAACTACAGAGCTGTTTGTGACACGAAAGACTAGCATCGCATCCCTGTCCTTTTTCAAGTTCCAAACCCACTCCCACACACAATGCTCATGCAGGAACTAAAAGGAGATGGTGGTGATGAAGAGCTTAGATCTCTCCATCTTCCCTTAATATGTTGACTTTTGGGGGTATCCAAACATTTCGAACAACTTCTCTCGTTTTGGTGAGAAAAACATCTAAAGAAAGATTGTGAGTCAGTTTCGGTGTTTTCATTGTACCAGTCTGAGGACTATGAGTCTGAAGGCTGAGTCTGAAGACTGTGAAGCCCATGGCCTTACAAGGTTTCTGGTTTACAGAGCATCGTGGGGTGGTTCCAATGACAATTCTTCTTGTACACCTTCACCGCAGTTTCCGTTTGATTATTTCTTTGTTCATTTGAGATTTTTCAGGATGACATTACAATCGTGATTTGTGAAATGCGTGAGAAGTTATAAAGAAGTGCTTTATCATCAAGAAAATAGTTTTGAAGGTTCCATGTCATGCTGAATGCTTGTAATCCCACCACTTAACAGAGGGAGGATCATGAGTTAAGGGCCACTCTGTGCTACATAGTGAGAAACTGTTTCAAAATTAACATAGTGTTTAATTGGCAGCATTTCAGCCCTATTTAATGAATCTTCAAACAATTACCCAGGTGGACCAATTTCAAAAACATTACACTGAAAACTTAATTTCTAATTTCTATGTTAGGTAGCATGTTTACATTTCAAGAATGAGAAAGAAAATTTCTAAACATATGCATTGCTCTGAGTATTCCTAGGATAGTAATACTAGGATACTGCCTGAGCATAGAGATACCTTACATATGAGTCACAAAATATGCCACAGGAAGAACTATTTGTGTGTGATAGATCTATCAACTATAATGCAGGAGAGAACGTTTATCCCATCGAGCATTATAACTAGAAAGTTAGGGCAAACATGGCAGGGTCCTTGCCTATAATCCTAGCATTTAGGAGACTGAGGCAGGTGGGTAGCAATGAGTTCCAGGTCAACATGGCTACACGATGCGGCCCATTCTCAAATAGAAGGCAAAATAAAACGCAAGAAGTTCATTGACCGAGGGGGAAAATAGTGTATTTTAATATCTACTCATGAATACTCACTCTGTCAGAATGGAATCACCATGCCTGAAGTCCAGTGAGTAGCACATTTTCCTCAGAGGGTGTGATGTTTATCCACTTTGATTCCTATGATTTGTTTGCGTGCTGTGCAGCATCTGAGTTGATGAACACACCAGATCTGATCTACCCTCACAATTCTCTAAACATTGTGGTTGCTCCTGGAGTTCTGCTTGACTAAACATTGCTTTTAGAGAAAACTGCATGCAAGTTCCCAAGAACACACATGCTAAGTTAGTAGCTGTCGGATATTGGGGTTAGGGTATTGCATATATTTAATATTATTAGGAAATGGAATTGAAAACTTCTCCCCGAAGCAACTCTTCCAATGTTTATTATAACAAAGCAAGAGATAGTCCACATCTCTATCAGTCATTGAAACTGTCTCACTTTACTACATGACAAGTCATTGAATTTGACATAGTTTCCCCCCACACACCACAGAGGTGTATTTTTGTGTTTGCTAATATAGACTGCCTTCATTTCTGTGGACTGTTTCAATTTTCTCTTCAGTGAATTGTATTTTCACTGGGTTCATACTGTTCCCACCTTTGCACTTTTTCCTCATTGTTTAATATTCATGTTTTATAAATTCCAACTACAAGCCCATTGGGACATGAGATAGACCACTCTGTGTATAACATATGTTAGCTAACACAAAGCAACAGAATGGAGAACTGACCTAATCTTTAGACTTCAAGCATTTGAGGTGGTGAGGGCTAATGCTAGTCAAATCTCAGAGTAGAAGTAGATACAGGATCGTGTGGTCAAGGCAATGAAGTGCCTCAGACAAAATGAGAAAACAAAGAACAGAAGAATAGGAACTATTAGTAAGACTTGGTAGAAAAGCAAACTGGTAACTTTCAGTGTTTCTGCTTTGCTAAAGAATTGACAATACAGGCGAACCTTCAAGCTACACTGTGTTGGAGGACTGAGAAACAGCCAGCCCGACTGCTGAAACAGATATAAGAGAGTGGATATGCTGAGCTGATGTCTCACTTAAAGATATTAATATGCCTATCTAAAACGTAGAAATCTGTGTCCACATATATCCACAAGAGCAAAGACGTCATGAGAGAATACCAGACTCCTCAGAAGAGGAAGTTCTTTACAGGAAAATTAAAATTCACAAATCTCATCATTATCTGAAAGACATGGGTCTACAGTATTTACTAGAGAACTACTTAAATCAAGAAAATAAAAACCCTAAACCAAATTACCCCAAACACTTTGAATCCTTCTCAAATACAAACGAAGAGAAACAGTCTATTAACAAGTACCTAAAGAAGCCACAAACCAAAATAGTAATGATTACAAAGATACCCACACAAGTCCCTTCACTCTCTACTTACTCTCCACACAGAAACAGAAGAATGGACCCCTACATTCTATCACATCAATTATACAATCGTGCTATTACTTGCCAAAAGAAATTCTTTTTTTGCTTTTTTTTTTTTTTATTGTTTTGTTTTCAGAATTCTGACTCAGCACAATGAAAAGGTTACAGACACTGAGCACAAAGATTTGTTACAGATTCCCTGCTTACCACTGTCTAGAGGAGTCAGAGACCACAAACGACTTTAAGGTGGGGGAGACATGGGAAGCCAAAAGGGATTGTAAGGTTTGGCATGTCAGTGTGGTAGATCATGCCAGCCAGGAACTACACTAAGGAGCTACAGGCAGGATTTCCAGAGCAACTTTGGCTTTAGGAGAACAATGCCCAAACCAACAAACAGAATTAACAGCAAAAGAAGAAGAAAATGTCAGGTGAGATAGCATGCATTATTATACCAAGAAAGGAGCATCATGAATTTGAGAAGCTATATCTAAAGAAAGAGAGAAGAGAAGAGAAGAGAAGAGAAGAGAAGAGAAGAGAAGAGAAGAGAAGAGAAGAGAAGAGAAGAGAAGAAAAAAGAGAAAGGAAGGAAAGGAGGGAAAGAAAGGAAAAGAAAAGACACAACAAAATTAAACAAAAAAAAAAATCCAAAATAAACAAACCAAATTTGGGAAGAAGAATAGAGAAACAAAGTTTTAAAAAGATGAGCTCTCTGTTGTACTTGGTTCACTGTCCAAAAAAAAAAAAATCCTTTTCCCTAGGTCCTTGAGGTTTTCAGTTTTTATGGGTTTTATTTAGTCATGATTTGCAGTTTTTACCAAAACTGTTTAACCTTTAAGAAGCCAACTGGGTTCTGGGAAGGATGCCTAGCCTAAACTGGGCCAAGCAAGAATTGCACAATTCAGGGTACTGAGAGGAGGACTCAGCTCAAGACTGACAGCTACTGTAACTTTAGGAAAAACAAAGGAACAGAGCAGCAGGAAAGAGCTTAGAAGAACACATCAAAATAAGTTGTTAGCAGGACGGTTGACTTTAAAAGCATCAGCAAATAAAAGAAAAACATTCTCTTAGGAATTATTGCTGTCACAGTCCCAAGCCCAGGTCGCCACTGATAAGCCTGAGCTGCAGCCCATCTGAGCAGCTTCAACCCATGCAGAAGGTAACAACCCAAACCAGACACAGCCCCTTAGCCACTGGGGGAAATTGTCTGTGACTGATCTCAGGAGCTCTGTTTTGTTGAAAATGAAACTGAAGGTTCTGTTCGGGAGAACAGCCAGTTTATAATGAAAGGATCCCAGATTGACATATCTGACCAGTATGTTGCCAAACTTACTAGGAAATATCGACATCAGGGAGGCAGTTTGCTTGAGCCAAGAATTCATCAAGTGCCATCAAGAGACAATTTGAATGATACACTCAGGTCTATGATAGACGAGTTTTTTTCTTTTTTTCATTTCTCCCTCATAAGATGTGGTATGACAGGTACTCTTGATTTCTTGGAACAAAGATACCTGACACAGGAAGTGGAATACAAGAACAGGCAGAGAATTCTCAGAATTGCCCACAACCCATTTTTTGAGTGAAGACTGATGTGTGTGTCTCTTATCTTGACTCATCTGTCATAAAGTTTCCTATGACTTAAAGTGCTTGAACACGCTTTCCTTTCTGGGTAACCAGTATATAAACGAGAGGCTGAGATGCAAAAGGGTACATTAGCACTTGGTGAACCAAGGGAAGCAATGCTGGGATCGGAACTTGCAAAGGGACACACCATTAGTGTTTGAGAACACTGCTTTGAGATCGGTTTTACCATCATGTTAAAGGGCACCCAGAGTTACTCGCTCACCTATCTGCTGAGGGGTGGTGCACACTGCACAGGGGCAGGGCCTGACAAGGGGAGTGCAATCCTGATGTCAGATATTACATCACTGATCCCAGAAACTGCATCCCTGCATTTGTTGTTTCATAACAGAGAATAGAAAAGCAGGCCAGAGGTACATTTGGCTTATCCCGAGTCGAAGCTACAGTGGCTGAATGTCTACCCTTTGCAAAAATCCAGCTGCTAGGGCCTGACACAACTATCTCCCCAGGAGTTCTGCTTTTCAAGTGTATGTAGTGTGGGTGGGGGAGGCACATTTATGAATTCTGCTCAGTAGCTCAGCTGCAGGCAAATGCCTAACTCAAGACAGGGGCTGTGCAGCACTCCTGGCCCCCAGCCGTTGACTGACCACCTGTCTGAGAAACAGGCCCAGAGGTCACCGCCTACACAGAGCCTCTGGCACATGGCAGTCCCTAGGGCTCTGGGCCATGGCTAGAAAACAGTGGCAACATTTTCCTAATGGAGAGGAATGAGAGCTAGGTCAGGAGGTTTTTCAAAAGAAAGTTTGAGAAGAGTTAGATTTTCCATGCAGAGCTGACTTTGGGGAAATGAACAATCGTCTTCATTATCATCTTTCTCCTCTACAAATTCAGAAGAATATTAGAAAAAGAAATGCCCTGACCTCCTGCACCCACGAAGGGACACCTCAGTGGCTTCCCTGCCCCATATCCAAGCCCTGGAACCCACTTGGTCTAATGGAAAGGTTACTGTAGGTCACAGGCAGATAGCATGGCCTTTTATTTCTTCCCACCTCCCCCCCCCCCACCCCTTATTCTGTTGCCAGCATTGTACACAGCTAGTGCACTAAGTATTCCAAACTCTGCTAGATTTGATCCAGGACTTGGTCTCAACTACAGCACTAGTCCAAGAAGTCTGTTTGAAGGGTCATTTTGCAGTCTAGGAAGGGAATATTTATAGCAGAGGAACTATTGTTTTCATACAAGTTCCACACAGAAATTTGAAGAGGCAATGGCACTTCAGGTGTCAGATAGTCTCTATAAATCACTACACTTTTATTTTCTATTTATTAAGTATAATATATGATGTGCATTTGAATAAAGGCTCTCTCTCTCTCTCTCTCTCTCTCTCTCTCTCTCTCTCTCTCTCTCTCTCATTTTGGCACAGTGTGCATTGAGGTCAGAGGACAGCTTACTAGGATCTTTCTCTCCTTTCAGCATGTGGGTTCTGGGGGTTAAACTCAGGTCGCCAGGCTCAGAGGCCACCCAGGTCTTGAGCCATGTTTTTGCCTCACAGGTACTTGCCTAGAACATTTTACATGTAAAGTTAAGTCAATATCTGAGGTGAGCGTGGCTAAAATATCAGTGATGCAAATTATAACAAGATATTTAAGATGGCAAATTTGATAGAATGTCACTGTCCTCCGGGACATGAGGAACACTAAAGGAATATGGAATTAACAATTAACAGACGGCACTTGCTAAGTACTAACCATGTGACGGTTGTGGTGGTGGTGGTTGTGATGGCGGTGATGATAGTGGTGTGTTGATGGTGGGGGTGGTGGGAATTGTGGTAGTAGTGGTAGTTGTGGTGGGGGTAGGAGTGATGGTATCAAAATATGGTTCCAGGAGGACTATAGGTCTCCTCCTATGTCCAGACAGACTCTGTCGTATAGCGATAGGGGCTATTGTCCTCAAATTCAGGAAGGCTTGGGAAAAACTGCTCAGACACAAAAGAAGAGAAAGCATCAAAAAGTAACTAATTCTAAGAGACAGACACTGCTGAGGAATGAAACAGTAACCCAGCCCCCCCCCCAAAAAAAAAAAGTAATCTGTGTCTGGCTATAGCAGAAGCTTTAAAAATAATAGTCTAGTTTTCCACATTGCAATGATTATCTGTTTTCTTCAGAAGCAAGAAAGCTGGGAGAAAAATAAAAGATAATATTATATGTTTTTTTAAAATGTATTCAGTGCTATTTTTAAGTTGATCATTGGTAAAATATGTAATGTAAGGTTGGATATAATTTTGAATAATAAAATCTATACTACTTTATTTAGTCACAAAAAAGCATTTTGAAGACTTTCTATAACGCTCAGAAAGCAAAGGTACTTGTCACCAAGGGAGTTGTCCTAAGTTCGAGTCCCAGGACCCATGTGCTAAGAGAGAACTGACTCTCATAAGTTATGCCCTTCACAAGTATACACACACACACACACACACACACACACACACACACACACACACACACAAACACATCACCCAATAAGTAAATAAATACAGCATTTTTTAAGAAAGCATTGTTTTGTTTGTAAGAGCACTAGTCGGCAGTCTGCATACGTTGGTAATAATGCCTTTTACGGTCAGGACAAAACAAATGTGAAAAAAGTCCACTAGTTTTAATGAAAATAAGTATTTGAATAAAAATGATGGAAAAGTTCTTTCCAGATGCTTAATTTAACATTTTCCCCAATTTTATTTTCCAGGCTGCATTTATTTCACAGCTAAAAGTTTGGCTCACTTCTTGTTACTTATGTCTTTGGTTTAAGAATTGTGCAGGGCATATTTCAAAAGAACTCGGGTTTTTAAATGGCAAAAGGCTCACAATGATGTGCCCACTACACTCTATGAAGTGATGATGATGATGATGATGATGATGATGATGATGATGATGATGTAAACTAATACAGTGGCCAATCAGTGAAAGTAGTCTATTACAGACAACCATGGAGTTGGCCAGGTTGCCTGTATCCAAAATCCCCTTGGCAGAGTGAAGTAAAAACATGGCAAGAGAAGGCTTGAGTCACTTAGGCTAAGAATTTCACAGGACAGGGATCAGGCACAGTTCTCTGGACACTTGACTTGCCAGGGCTTAGCAGGAATACAAAGGGTGCCTCTGCCATCCAAATTACATAAAAGCCCCCAAACAATGTTGTCTCTGCAGCAGGGTCCTCTCCTGCAGAGGCAGGACAGCTTGTCCAGCAGGGGGCACTACGTCCTACAGGCAGGAGATGTCTGGTCTAGGGAAGGCCCAGGATGTGTTCCCTAGCCTTGACAGAAGGGACAGGCCCCAAGCAAAGACTCACAGCAGTCTAACACACACACACACACACACACACACACACACACACACACACACACACACACACACACACAAGGCAAGATGAAGAGACAAACAGAGTGAGCAGCTACGCCGGGACAAGACACCAAAGTACAATTCAAAGCTGTGCACAGGAGGTAAATCCTATTATTTATGGAATTAATTTGTGAATAAAGGATGGTTGTTAGTCTTCCCACATCACCCTTTCTCAGCCTGTCTCATCTATTCATGTAATGTGATGTTTTTCAAAGGCATCATCGCAAGCTTCAGATGAGCAAGACAGCATGACACTGAAATTACAAGGTATACATATCGCCACTTGAATTTAGTCCCCCAACAATTCTGAAGGCAAAACAACCTAAGGACGTGTTGGCGAGTGTCCTAAATGTGACAGCCTTGGTTTCTGGCCTGCTAAACAAGACGTTTGGTAGGCGTGTCGACTACTTTAAATTGTGGGAGAGGAGATAAAAAAAAAACCTCTCTCCGTGAGTGAGCTGGCTTCACAGTCCCCTCCGCACTTCATCCCTGCCACCCCCCAGCTGAGCCTTCTCTCAGTCACAGCTCATTACTTACCACTGCCATTCACACTACAAAAGGCAAAGCTGTAAGTTTCCAGGTGGCAAAGGCTGTTTGTGTTTGTTTGAACAAGCACAACAGGGGAAACCCTACTTGGGGGCACAAAGAGGAAAGGACTGCAGAGAGGGATCATCCTCCTGTCCTCCCCAAGTGTCACAGTTGGGAAATGTCACATTATTTAGGAGGACTGTGATGCTAGGAAGCTTAGACTGGCTTTTCCAGCCTGGCTCTCTCACTAATGGATTAAGAAATCTTAAGCAAGTCATTTGTCTCTGTATTGGTAGGCATACAGCAGAGGGCTAATAACTGCTGAGCTCTTTTTAAGCACTAAGACTCCATCACCATGGAACCTGTTATCCAGAAGAATAGATTTTTAAGTCTAGCTTGGGGTCTTCTCTTGACCTTTTAGAGCCATTTTTATATTTATTGCAATATTCATTTCTCTTTTGAAAAAGGATTTATTTTTATTTATGAGAAAGGCACACACACACACACACACACACACACACACAGAAAGAGAGAGACAGAGACAGAAAGAGATAGAGAAAAAGAGACAGGGAAAGAGAGACTCCGCCACAGTGTGCTGGTACTCCAGAAGTCCACAGTGCCAGGTCTGCCAGAGCTAGATTTACAAGTGGATGAGTGTCCTCCAGGGGTGGCTGCTGAGAACTAAATGCAAGTACTCTGGAAGAGCTGCAAATGTTCTAAACCTTTGAGCTGTGTCTCCATCAAGTTCCCAATATACATGTTCTCTTATGTGGGTGCATACGTGCGTGTGTGTGTGTGTGTGTGTGTGTGTGTGTGTGTGTGTGTGTGTGCATGTGTGCCTGTGTGTCTGTGTGTCTGTGTGTCTGTGTGTCTGACTCTCTCTCTCTCTCTCTCTCTCTCTCTCTCTCTCTCTCTCTCTCTCTCTCTGTGTGTGTGTGTGTGTGTACACAAATGAGTGGCTGTGGGTACCCATGAGTGCACACTGAAGCCAGAAGGGGACATCAAGGGTCTTGTTATATCACTCTCCCCTTCATTCCCTCCATACAGAATCTCTCTATGAACTTGGAGCTCAGAGGGCTGGAACTGGTCTGGCTGGTGACAGCACTGGTGAACCCTCTAATGTCTCTACCCGTAATGTTCCTCTGTTACATCACCAGACTCAGCTTTGACATGGATGCTAGTGGACCAAACTCAATTCGTATGACAGCAAGCACTGATCAATGTCCCCAGACTGCTAATGTCTGTCTCTATACTTACTGAAATAAAGTACAATGGAAAACTAACTAAGGCTGAATAAAAGCAGACAAAATTTGGATAAGCCTGAGGACTGGATATCCATTAAGTGCATGAGCCTTAAAGTACCAGAGTCTTCAGTCAGAGGATGTGGGCTTTGTAAAAATGTTGGGCAATCATCAACACAAACACTACATTCTTTCACCACAAGACACACAAGGCCGGTAGTATCCGACAGAGAAGACTTTTGAACTGGCAAGATAGTAGGACATGTGAAAAGTAACCCAAGTGACAAAATGCTCTCATCATTTTTTTTCCTCACCAGAGGAATCCAGGGACAAGGCCTTGATGGTTAAATTCAACAAAAACGTACTGAGCAATGGCTTAATAGACAGACAATGCTCTAAGTACATAGACAAATCCCAAGAACATGATGTGAAGAAGAGCATAGTGTCACTAGAGTGTGACAACTGTCATGGTTCAGCTAGAGCCATAGAGCTAGGGGTGCTGGTAAAGCTGGCTGCCACCTACACACCTACACATCAACCTACCAACATACCAGCTTGCTTCCTATTTCCCAGGCACTGCTAGTGAGAGTTTACAAATGCCTCTTCATTAAACACAGAATTGTATAAGAGAGCTGCTACGGGTATTCTTCAAAGTGAAATGAAGAGAAGAGTCCCTGTCTATTCAGATTTGCAGGATGGAGCTGTGAAGGATGAGAGCAGCGCGCAAAGGGTTGACGGGGAAGTCAGACAGATCCATGAACTATGCCTTAAAGAAGGACGTGCTAATTGAGACAAAAGTAGGGAAATGTTCTACCCAGCAAAGGAATACAGCAAGGATGTAGGATAGGTTTTTTTTTTTTTTTCCTTTAAATAATATGATGACTCAATTTTGTTGGAGCTGGATTAATCAAGAAGAAATCCTTCAATTTTCCATGTCAGAGACAAGGAGTCACAGAGGACACGCAGTCACAATCACAGGATCAGTGGGGTCAAACAGGTGACTTTAAAGAGATATGAGGCATTAGAGTGATATAAGTTGACATGACACTGGTTGAGGGAGAAATAAAAGGAGAAGAGTCAAGTGTCACTTCCTGGCCTCTGGAGCCATTTACCAATGAAGAAATCTAGATTTGCTATAAAATTGATTTTTAGTATGACATGTCATCGATATGAGACATGTTAATCCTGAAGATACTCCAATGTGGGTATTCCAAAGGAGCAGATGCTGGTCTGAAGCTGGGGGAACAGACAGATCTGTAGGGAGTGGAAGGTACTGCAACTTTCATAGTGAATGACATTGTGTAGTTTCCCAGGGAAAACATACCAGGTGACAAGAGAGGAGCAGAGGAAGGGCTGAGCTGTCGGATATAGAGAGTTGCTATGGAATGCTGTCCTTTAACTCTGGCATGGCTACTCATGTCTTAAAATCAGAACAGCTGCAATTATCCACATAAAACCCTCGCAAGATAGGGCCGACTAACATTTCCTTGTGGAGAGGAGGTGTATGAAGCGGCTCTCGTGAGACCATAAACAGTTAATAATTGGGAGGATGGTTCTTCCTATATGTAGCCACATATAAATTGCCCATAATCTTCAGTGAGGGTCCTGTAAGCAACCCCAGTGAAAATCACTATTAATCAAGGTAATTTAAATGCAATTAGTTATTTGATCTGTCATGGTGCTCTATCTGGAATGAGCAGAAATTTGTATAAGTTTCTCAAGGAAAACTCACACAAGAGCAGTTAATAAGAACAAAAGAAAAGGAAAGGGGAGGTACCGTGAAAGGAAAAGAATGGGGAAAAAATGTTTGAAGAGGTATGTCAGGTACTCTAGTCAGAGAAATTCCAGGGATACAATGGAGATGTAGGTGAATAGTCAAGACATAGGGAATGACTGAAAACAGACAAAACAGAGACCACGAATATAAGAAATCTATCTGCCTATGGAACAAGAATGAGAAATGTAAATGAATGAGCAACTAAGAAAAGATCTTAAACACACACACTCACATGCATGCACACATACATGCATGTACACACATGTTCACATGCATACATACACAACACACATGTTCATATGCATGTACACAAACACTCATACTCCCATGCACACACACACAATTCATATCCATGCATTCACACATAACACATAACACACACTATCACATGCACACACATGTTCACATGCATACATACACAACACACATGTTCATATGCATGTACACAAACACTCATACTCCCATGCACACACACACAATTCATATCCATGCATTCACACATAACACATAACACACACTATCACATGCACACACATGTTCACATGCATACGCACAGAACACACATACTCCCAGGCCCGCACATACACATATTTCTAAGTAGGAACTCATCTCTGGTCACTATACTCTGGAAGAGTTCAGATAGAATCAGAGTAACTTCTCTTGGAGTGTATGGAAAGCATTCACTGACAAGAAGTGGGCTACCACGGAAAGACCGGCATCTCCTGCTTTGAAGTAGAGGGAACCTGCTGGGGCTGAGGTTCAGGTGAGTCTGAAGGGAGTACGGGGTAGAAAGACCTTGAGGAAAAGCTGGTGGCCTTTTCTGTCTTTGTAGAATGACAGAATGAGAGAGCTACTCAGCAAAACGGGAGCAGACAGGTCTGCTTGTCTTCCTAGCTCGTTGTTACATTAGGAACACTGAATTCCACAGAACTCAAAACTGTGCCAGAGGAGGCCGGGGCACAGATGCTCTGCTGAGACTAAGAACACTGCTTAGACCCAAGACCACATGTGTGCCATGAGAACAATTTTAAGTCCATCAAGATTTCTTCAGTAGTGTGACCCCCTGGAATAGATAGAAGTTGAAAGTACAATATGGATCTCTGGTTTAGCAAGCAGGTACACCAGATAATGCGAGGGTGAGGGTCACAAGTAAGACTGTGAACAAGGAAAGCACAGAGAACAGTTTCGGTAGGAAGGAGGTAGATATATAGGTGGATGATAGGTAGGTGATAGAGGACAAAATGATGATGACAGACATATGGATGGATGGTGAATGATATTGGATACATAGATAATGATGACAATAGATGCTAGGCCAATAGCTGATAGATTTTTGTCTTTCTAGATAATTGGATTCAAGAGCCAAGAGCTCCAGATTATCATTTTAGGGTATAGCTTTTATTTTTATTTATGTGATTATGTGTGTATTTGTACAAGTATATGTACACATGTGTGAGGATACCCCTGGAAAGCAGAAGAAGGTGCCAGCTACCCTTGAGCTGGAGTTGCCAGTGGCTGACTGTTCCCTATAGGCACTGGGATTTGAACCTCTGTCCTCTGCAAGAACAGGATGTGGTCTTAATCATTGAGCTATTTATTCCTTCAGTTCTCAGATAGATTTCTAAAAGTGTTTTTTTTTTTTCCTTTTATAAGCAATATAAAAGGAGAATCACTTGATTAAAAACTAAGTTGACACTCCCCCTTCAGAGTCTAGCACATAGGCTGACTTTTGGTTAATACCCCTTTACTCAAAGGCAGCCATCTAAGTGGCCCATGGTAAAGTTGACTTGCAGTTTCACTACAAAGTCTCCCAACAGTCCACAAACACCCGGCCTCTGGAGTTATCTACCACAGATACTGAAATGTTCTTTTTAAAATAACCACTCTATTGTCATTCCAAAATTCAATTTCTGCCTCACTCACTGAGCATAATTATTAGGAAAAAAAAAATAAACTTCAACTTCTTGTGTCAAGTTTAAATGATGTTATGCTATTGAGATATTATTCCCCAGGAGGTCTGCATCCTTCAGACTGATTTCCCCAGAGAAGCCACAGAAGAAACTTGGGCAGGCTTAATATGTCTCTGGAAAACTGTGTATTAATCCATTTTATTCTTTTCTTTCAATTATCTTCCCATTTCCAAAAACTCTTGATTTTTGAACCTTCTAAGCAACAATACTATTTATGTGTGTTTTCATTTCCCTTCCAAATGAGTGGATTATTTTCTAATGATCCTACCTCACTCCTCCGATTGCCTCCCACCCCTCTTCTGACCACCTTCTCAATTTCCCTCCAGTGCAAGGGATGTCAATACCAACTTCCCCACACTCCGTAAGGGCTTAAGGGTACCCCACACCAGTTGAGATCACATGTGAAGATTTGTCAAACAGCTCAGAAATGAACATATATCCACATTGTTGACATGAAGTTTTCCCTATTTTCTCTTGTACTTATCTATAGAAATTTAAATAATGATAACTCAAAACATATCATATGAACATAACATACTCAGTTTCTCCCTTCTGCTATGACCTGGCATTGCTAAGTATGTGTTAATAAAGATATGGTTAGGAAATATAGACATAAAGGTAATACGTTCTTAGAAATTTTCTATTTACTGTAGTGTTCTTAAGGGGACCATTCGAATATGTCCTTTAGTATCACTGAAGTGTCCTGGGAATCCCCTCAAAAGCTATTTGTAAAGTCTGTTTTTCCACTGCCCAAATACACAGGTTAAACAAATTTATAATACATGGATCTCCTAAAACAAATAATTTTAATTACAAAGGATATTTAGGACAGTAAGGAGGTAAAAGCATGGGTGTCTATATTGTTTCCTGTTTGCTCTTTGTTTTTGATGGACCATAGGAAAACATTTTTAAATTTGTGAATGAAAAGACACAGAATTTTAGCGATAATAATTGATGTTCCATTACTTAGACTATTAAAAGTGAAGGTAGAGCAAATGCATGTTATTTTTGTCAATACACTAGGAACATCTAGCAGCAACCAAATGGCTACTGTAATTCCAGAGTAGTTAATTAAGGTAAGCAACATTCATGATTTATACAACTGTAATGCAAAATAAAAATTCTAGTGATAAGGCACAGAATACTACAAGTGCTACAGACGTGTATTAAAGAATTTATAAATGAGGACAATATTCAACTCAGGTAAATTTTAGAGCTTGAGGAAGCTGCTGCTTCCACGTTCTCCATCTAAGTAGTGATCGTCTCACCACCATTATCACCACAACCAGCAAGGCTTAAGATCCCCTCACTAAAGGTGTATGGGTGACACTTCCAAATAGTTCTCTAGTATACTCATCTTAGTACCTAACACACACACACACACACACACACACACACACACACACACACACACCAATACATCATGAAGTAGTCTATGAACAATACTCAATACTTTGATGCTCTTTTTCTCTCTGACTAAGTTTTACAAATATTAGAACACTCATGAGTCACCAACCAGCTTTTGTTAGAAGATTCAATATATCTTGCACATCCTGTATCACCTCTAAAATCCTTCCTCCCTAAATGCCTTTGCATCCAGTGCTATTGATACCACCATGAAACAACTCAGAACTCCTTCTACAAGGTTCAGAATCAGAATTGTTGTGGATGGCTCCATGCTGTTTGTATATTTATGTAAATTCCGATCTCCTGGGAGGGGCTATCTGGAATGAGGATTGAGTCATGAGCTCAGGTGGCTTCTTGTGAACCAATTCCCTAATGAATAAAGGAGCCAATCACTGGGCAAGTAGGCAGGACTTCTGGGTTGGATCGAGGAACAGAGGAAGCGGGAGAGAGTTAGGTCCTTTTTGGAATGGGAACAGCATAAGGGGAAGATGTAGCTCACAGAGTTTCCCAGTATCATGGAAGATTTGCAAGGAGGAATCAGGTTTTCTTTCATAAGGCTTACAAGATTTGGTTTTACTTGTTGTACCCAGAGATTGAGTTACCATTGTTTCTGAACAAAGTTTGTGTTGCATTTTCCCTTCACACAGCGGCTCGTCTGGGTTCACAAGAGAAAGGTACAGTTGCAAAGCATAAGTTTGCCTGATGTGTACCACAAAGGCCATGGAGGATTTGAAGCACGGGGCTGATGTGGTAGTGACATACCAATGAGGACCTAGCGAGGTGGGTGGAGAGATTGTGGAGTTCTGAGTCAGAGTCTCCATGAGATAAAAACAGGTTAGCCATTGTGCACCAGTGCATGGCTGGCCAGGCCACCAGTGCAGAGAGTGCCACAAGTGCAGGAACAAGCCAGTTCATTTTGTTTTGTTTTGGTTTTTGTTTTTTTAAAATATTTCCCGCAACACAGAATCATTTAGCACATTTGACTTAGTGCCAAAACATAATATATTTTCTTAGGTAGATGATCTCCAAACTACATGTTTCATATGGAATAATCTATAGGCCATTCGAAAGATTTCCAGTTAGAGAAAATGACTCATGTTTAAAGAATGGGATAATGCAGTGTTCTCAAAACAGGACAATTTTTGTAATGATCTAAAATCTGATAGGTATTAACACTAAACACTGGCATGCACGTGCGCGCGCATACACACATACACACACACACACACACACACACACANACACACACACACACACACACACACACAGAGAGAGAGAGAGAGAGAGAGAGAGAGAGAGAGAGAGAGAGAGAGAGACTAGCAACACAGTGTATCATGAACCTCCTCCCCTTCAACTCTCCCGGACTCAACATTATGCATCATCAATGGCTCCCTTTATTAAATGACTTTGTCAATCAGTACATTCTATTCCTAAAACTTTCATCTCTAGCCTCCAGTTCTTTTACTATGTTACTTTAAGAAACCTCCTTCAGAAGAAACAACTAATCTTCAGCCTTTTATTTATTTATTTATTTTGTCTAGAATCAGCAAGACATGCACACTGCCCCCAAAAGACACCAAAAATATGAATATCACTGTGACGGTGGTTCATCTTCTCTGTCAATTTGAGTGGATTGAGAATGATTGAAAAAACACACTTCTGATTGTGCCTATGAGGATATTTTCAGGAAGGTTTATATGAGCAGGGAAGACTCAGAGTTCATGTGGACAGTCCACTAATGGAGTGGAATCCGGCTGAATAAAAGGGGAAAATTAGCTGAACACCAGCATTAATCTTTTATATTGTTGACTGAAGATGGAATGTGCCCACCTACTACACATTCCTGTCACACCATAACTTCTCTGTTCTAAGACATGATCATTCTTTTTGTAATGATCTAAACTCTGATAGTATACACACACACACACACACACACACACACACACACACACACACACGCTTACAGAGCAGTGCTATGTTATGACTCTCCCCATACACACTCATGTAGCTTCATCGTCAGGCACCGTCTCAAAATGTACCCTTGAACTGTGAGCCAAAATAAATCAGTGCTTAATTGCTTTTTTCAGGTATGTTGTCATAGCAACAAGAAGAGCAACTGATACAAGCACCACCGATGCCCTCCATGAATAATTTTCATTCATCCTATTGGAGTTTCAGTTGCATGTGATATGTAAATACTTAGTCCATTTTTAAAATACTTTCTTCATTTTGCTGCCAAACTGGGTCTCTATTATTTTTTGATAAATTTCTACTCAACTGTACTTTTCCCCAGTTCTTTTTCATTTGCTGTCTCCTACATAATGAAGTCGCCACTCAAGGCTGTGTTCTTGAGATATTTCTGTACTTTTTCCTTCTTGGCAGCATTCATATTAGACTTATATGGAAAGTGTCCAAAGGATGATGGCTCCTTGGACAAAATGAATCATAACAAACCCATACTTATAGCCTGTTCCATGTTCCCATCATCTTAGCGTGTGATGACTCAGTTATTATATACACTACACCCTCATGTCCCATAGAAAATATCTCAAAGTGCAGGCCTTTCTTCTGAACTCCATCTTCCTGAACTACCACACATTGCAAACCAACAGTCATTTAAATTATGGGAACTCAAGTCCAAGACCACCAAAACCAAATTGTCTTCTATCTCTAGTATCACATTTAGTTAGTGGTAACTTCATTCTTTCTCTGTCCAAAACAATGGGAGTCATCCTTTAATCCTTTTACCTTTCCTGTTGAAATCATATTCTTCACCCAAGTGTATTCTACAGTCAGAGAATATCCACATGCAACTACATCTCATGGCCTCCTGAAACGTCATACACATTCTAACTCATCACTTCCCCTCTGAATCATGGCAAGAGCTATTTAAAAAAAAGCTTTTCTTTTGCTTTTTTGTACTAGTAACCTATACTCATCAGATAAGACAAGGTGATGTTTAAAAGCAGCAAATCTAAATCATGTCAGCACAGTTTGCTGAATACCTGCTCCAGATTTCCTGTCTCAAAATTAAAACCGGCCACAGTGGTTCATTAAATCCTGCCGTCAGTTCAGTTCTTAGAACCACTCGATTTTTAAGTAAGATATCTACATATATCTAACATCTTTAGTTACCTCAAGAGTGCCACAAAAACTAACAAGATTTTTTTTTTACCTTTTCTTAAGTCTTAGAAGAAAAGTAACAACTTTTTTCAGATTCTCAAATTAATCCATTAAACCAAACATGGTCAGTAACTGCGTAAGACACAATCACAATTAATTACAACTCACAATTATACTTTTAATCTCACCCTTTTCAAATCTCTGCTACGATGCTAGTTTCTGAAGAGTAGACCACACTAAACTAGACCTTTGTTTTCCTGTGTAACCCTTTTCCTCCAGATTAAACCGTCCACACTTCAAGGAAGATCCTAATAGTGAAACTGACCAAATTCACTAGGACTCTCCTTCCCAAGTGTATGGAAGCTGCAGGGACTGTTGATCAAGAGTCTCAGCGGAAGAAGCAGAGTGTCTAAGTTAAGTAGAGGATGTAGAACACAAACTGAGCTGCCTGGAAAGAACTCTCTTGAGAGAAACTCTTCAGCTGTGTGTGTGTGTGTGTGTGTGTGTGTGTGGAGTATGGTCCAAGCTTCTGCTGTGATCTCTCACCTATCATGCTGGGATGGACTTCAGCAGCACAGATGCTTTTAAGATATTTGTCCTCCTAAAAGTAACCCTTCACACATGTTCGTGTAATGCCGTCTGTTCAAATGGTATTGGTATTTTAAAACAGGAAGTGTGGACTTGAGAAGAGGCACTTTTTAATCAGCAAAGCTTCATATCATGTCATTCCATAAACGTTACCTCAGAAGACTTGTAGGTTCAGCTAAGCACACATTACCTATAGAGCAGAGCCCCTGAGGCCAGTGCCTCATCAAATGCTTCCTTGGCTGCTCAATGCTCTTGCTTTGATGCTGTTTGTATATTCATTTAATCTAGTGAATGGAACTGAGATCTAAACTCTAAGGAAACTATGTGCTGGTTTGTGAAGAAGCCATGATAATTACCTTCTCATATCTTCAACCTTTTCTCCTCATGGATCTTTTTCATCCAAAGGTAAACATACTCAAATCTTTCCCATCTCAGAAAAACAAACAAACAAACAAAAACCCCAAAACAATATAAACTTAAGAAAATCAGTTCCCTCCATATGCACTTCGGTCCCGGCCTTTTTTGTTGGTTGTTTTGTTATGGACCATTCACAGTTTCCCATGACTTCTAGTGAGAATAAATATTAGTAGGCATCCTTGGCCCTAAACTTTCTCTCAAGACTCATGAATGTGTGTACAGATGTATTTTGGAACTTGCCACTCAAATTATTTCAGACTGATCCCCTATAAGACCAGCCATAACCAGCTGCCCACTACATTCAGTTGTTCCTCTTGACTTTGTAATTTCTAGTCATTTTCCCAATGACTAGACTAGGGAAGTAATGGGAGGCCATAGAATGATCGTGTGACTTCTGTTCCTGTTCTACTTAGTGGTAGCCTCAGACCAAGACCAAGACCTGTCCATCTATCTGAAACCCATGCAACCAAACTTCAGGGCTTCTACGGTCCACACATGGCCCAACATGGGTTTGAGAATAGACCTTTCTATATTCTTGCCCACTTCTCCTATAGAGTACAAATTGGTTTCAAAACAAAAGCAAGCAAAAGAGAAAGAGACACAAGACACACACACACACACACACACACACACACACACACACACACCTAGAGTTTTAAACAACTATACTAAAAAAATAGGCTAAAAAGCATCTGTGCAAACAGGATCATAGGTCTACTGAGTTCGTTCCATTTCAGTTGGCTCTGAATAGCCTCTTCTCCAAAGCACCCCACACCCTAAAGCTTCCTGGCCAATCTATCTGTATCCCCATTGTTTGATTTCCTCCCCACCCATCTCCTGAGTGGATGCTGAGCTAATTTAAATGGTTAGATCAGATGCATGACACAAATTCACTACAAAACTAAAAGCCAGAAATTCCAGTGGTGGAGTTCACATGTAGCTGACAACTTTTAACATCATTCCAGAAAACCTACAAAGATGTTGGTTATTTTAACAAAGGATTAATGGGTGGACTCTGAGAACTGAGGCATGTTTTCAATATCTCTGTTAGTGTGTGTGTGTGTGTGTGTGTGTGTGTGTGTGTGCTTTAGTGGTTCAAAACTTTGTTAAATCTTTTCTATTTTTCCTAAATTCTAAGTAAATTTATTTAGACATTTATTTGTTGTAACGTTACTGATAACTGTTACAATTTTTAAACATTTATTTATTTCAAGTAAGTAAAACATAATGACTTACTTTATAGCACCCACACATAGTACTTGCTGTTCTATTTAGTGTACTGGATGTGCAGTGAACTCCTATTCTTCAGAGTACTGGCAAACATTGCACTGGAAAGCACAATCCTAAACCACTCACGCGGAATGCTATTCTACCATGCACTGGAAAACACTGTGCCTGAGAAAATAGAACCCAAGCAATCACAATGTTACTCAGGCAAATTAAGGACTTGGAGGAATGACATGGCATATTTTCCACAAGTCATTGAAAATGTGTCTGGGGAACCTCTAACTGGAACACTGTACTGATACCATATAACCTGATCGTTATCCATCCATACCAAGATACTGGTCTGCTACCTCTACAGTTATAGGCAAAATCTTCTCATGGGGGAAAAAACAAAGCTTTTACAGTGTTATAAAATTTGGACTGAGTAACTTAACCTAAATATTAACACTTTATACCAGGTTTTTAAATTTTGGATGTGTAAGTCATCTAAAACTATACAGGATAAAATAAAATAATAATAGTAATAATAGTAATAATTATAATAGTACTACTACTGATGATAATAATAATAATAATAATAATAATAATAATAAACTGGTAAGGCTGGCAGCAGTTTCCTGGAGGACTGTTGGCAAGAGGATACTCTACTCTCTAGTATATTATTAAAAACAAAACAACAAAACAAAACAAAGAAACAAAAACCCAGCATGAATGCCCAGGAAAATGCACAGAGTCAGAATCTCATAGAACAGTGTAAAGAAGGGCGATAGAAGAAAAGACCATAGAGATTGGGATTTAATCCATCCACAGGTCCAGAGAAAATGACTAGAGCCTCTAAGCTTCTGAAATCCAACATGCCTCAAACCTTTTGTCCTCTGATTTACAGTAACAGTTCATCACTAAAGAGCAGAAAGGCTGTAAGAGAGTCAGAGTAAAGACACTGCACAGACTGCAGTACAGGTAAGAAGGTGCCTAGACATATACAAGAACAACCAAGGGAGTTCTGAACAATGGGAAGAAAATACACCACAAATTATTGTAGCTGACACAATGATGTCCTTCAGCAAGTCATAGAGAATGGGAATCCATCTTCAGAGAAGACATCCCGGCTGCCAGTGGAATGAACACCTTCCTGTTCAGTATCATCTTTTCTATGTCAGCTTATCCACAAGGTTAAACTGAACACTAAATCTGAACACTAAATCTGAACACTATTCATAAAGCTTCTTGTACCCTTCTAATGCCTCTTCCAACTTGATGGTTACTTTAAACCGTCATTAGCTTGACACAATATAAAATCACCTAACAGCTATTGGATGGAACACAGGGTCCCCAATGGAGGAGCTAGAGAAAGTACCCAAGGAGCTGAAGGGGGCTGCAACCCTGTAGGTGGAACAATAATATGAACTAACCAGTACCCCCNGAGCTNGTGTCTNTAGCTGCATATGTAGCAGAAGATGGCCTAATNNGCCATCANTGGGAANAGAGGCCCCTTGGTCTTGCAAACTTTATATGACCCAGCACAAGGGAAGGCCTGGGCCAAGTAGTGGGAATGGGTGGGTAGGGGAGCAGGGGTGGGGGGTATAGGGAACTTTCAGGATAGCATTTGAAATGTAAATAAAGAAAATAATAATAGTAATAATAATAATAATAATAATAATAAGAGAGTCTTCACGAGGAAATGTTTAGATCAGAAGGGTCAGTAGGTGGTAGATAGTCTTGATTACATTAGCAGATGTGGGAAAACTGTGTCCATGTGGGCAACAACGTTCCCTGGGTTTGAGTTCTAAATAGTATTGTGGTAGAGAAAGTGAGCTGAGTGTTAAGCAAGCATGCATTCCTGCCTCTTTGGCCTTGACTACTGATGTGACGTGACGTTTTAAAGTTCCAGCTACCTTGACTTCCTTGCTATGATGGACTCTAATTTTAAATGGTGAGCTAAAATAAACCTTTTTCCTCTTAAGTTGCTCTTATCAGAGTATTTGACCACAGCAATAGGAAAAAAAAAAAAAAAAAAAAAAAAAAAAAAAAAAAAAAAAAAAAAAAAAAAAAAAAAAACTAGGACAGTCTTACCTTTAACCATTTAACTCAGCTCCACCTTATCTTTTAAGTCTTCATCTAGCACCCTTTCCAGGAAGCATACCTTCCTGCCACCAACCCCATACACCTCAGTAATGATGACTGCAAAGCTGCTCCACCTCACTGAGTACTTATACTAATCCTAAAACGTAGGCACATGTAACACCCCCTTATTCCAGAGAAGACACTGCAGTACGAACAGGCTGCTACCTCACCCTCAGATGAATAACGGTCAAGGGTAGAGCTGATAAGCAAACGCAGACAGTCAGGTTCCATAATGTATGTTCTACATATCAGACTATACCACGTCCATGTGATTAAACGTGAGATAGCTCCGGCTATTGCTATAGAGCCAGTGCTCTGCAGTCTTTCCGAGCACTGATGTTCAGTGAGATGCTGAAATCCAATGTGAACCTCTTACAAATACTGACTCCTGGGTATCAAGTGTGGAGTGCAAATAAATTACCAAACATCTCTAAAGAGAATAGAAATTCTTTAACAATATTTTTGTTGAAACCTAATTTTTACAAAAAAAAATATAGCTATAACTGGCACACGTAAAACACATTAGCATTTACCATCTCTATGAAAGGAAAAGTGTCTTCAAGACTAATGAAAACCCTTGGCAATTTGAATATTAGATGATACGAAATTACACTATAATTATTTCAAAGGTCAAGAATCTTACACATTTAGTCTTAAAACTCTCCACCTGGGTGATGCAATCAGAAAATTTAAGAATGTATGAAAATATTTAATTATACAAAACAGGAAGAGATCTACTAATTTAATAACCTTAAAGTAAAATGTGCTGTCTTCCCACATAAGTACTTTTTTTCCTCTCTGCTGCAAAAATGAACAGTTTAGAAGAATATATGAGCTATGTTAGTTTCAAGGAAGAGTGAGACGCCATGGTTTGAAATAAATCAACACACCTCTCATGAATACTTGGGAAACTATAAGACTGCAGGCACCAGGGAAAACATTAAAAACAGAGTCAGCACCACCCAGGAGTCTTGAGAATTCAATCTCTTAGGGAAGAAACCCAGTAATAGAGCACAGGTGTGATAGCTGCTTCTAAAAGCTCAAAAGGAAAGGATTTAAGTAGATACATGCTCAGGGAACTGGAACTCAATTTCTCTACCGGAGGTGGATTGCCATTCACACTGAAGTGATGTGGGAATGCTGGGTAAATTGCCTTTAGTTCAGACTAGTTAGTTATTTGGTTGGTTAGTTAGCTTGATTCTTTGAGGTCATATCTCACTATGCAGAGCAAACTGGTCTTGAATCATGTCTGGTGTCCCCAGGGGCCAGAATGGGACATTGGATTACAGACAGTTGTAAGCTCACACAATTGTGGGCTATGAACTGAACCTAGGTCACATGGAACAACAGCCAATGCTCATAACTGCTGGGCCACCTCTCCACTGTCTTGATGACATCATTTTAGAAGGCAGATTTGCCTTTAAGTCCTTGAGTGCCTTTTTACAGCCAAACTACCTCGGACGCAGGACAGTTCTCTTTGTGAAAGGTGGAGAGAATTGAGGCATTCTTAGAAAGACAGGGCCACAGCAGGAATGGATTGGCTCTGCTGGAATTGTCCCTGGCTGCAGAAGGCCCATAGTACATGCAACTATAGTATATACAACAGTGGGTGTCGAATTGGTTTGGTTACTTGTGTGGATAAACATGCATGGAATTTGTTTTTTAAAGCAATTGTAATGGAAAATTTTAATCAATAGACTTTTTTTTCCCCAAAAAAAGCTGCCTGTGTTTCTTTGTTTAAGTTTGAGGTATATTTTCTTTTTCTTTCCTTCATTTTTTTTTTTTTTTAATTTTGGTAGACAGGGCCTTACTATGATTTAGTCCTGGATAGTCTAAAACTAGCTTTGTAGGTACCACTGATGTCAGAATTGTGATGCTAGTTGTATATTATAGGAGAGGTGTGCAATCTTTTGTTTCTGTTTCATCTTTACTTCGGCCTTCATCATGTATGTTTGGTCTACATTCAGCAATCTAACAATAAAGTACAAAATAATATTATCTGAAAACTTCAAAACCAGCTCTCCTTACCCACTTTGACACTATCCTCTCTTTTGGTTGTCATTTTTACACTGAGTATAAATAATATTGACAACTTGGGAGACATCTTTCTGGCTCAAATGAAAGAATTAATATATTGCTAATACACAGTGATTCCTTGCAAAGGTGAGCACCTTGCACTGACCCAGGATGGAAAACACTTTTAGGGATAGGGCATTGCGGTACGAAGGTAAGGCCTGGACTTCCAACATGGCTGAGTGTGTGGAGTTCTGAGGCAGAGCTGACTGCAAACAAGAGGCAGTCCATCAGCCTCTTCCATCTGTGTTGTCTCATCTAGGTAGAGCATGCCTGCTACGTTCCAGAAGCAGTCTACCTGCTTCCTGCATGGGGCCTCCTTATCCTGCCAGCCACATTATTCATCTGTGAATTGCATGCAATTATCAAAATATAAATGAAGAAACAGGTAAAAGGGAGTTGAGAGGAGAAACCACAGTCAACAGGTTCAAGGTCAAAGTGAGCTTCAAGACTAGATGCTCTCTTTCCACAGCTTGGCCTATATGCTGTTTGCCAAATTCACCTTCTCTGAGGTCAAAAGAGGAGGTGCGTGACTACTGTAAATGTGAGGCAAAGTTTAAGGGCACAATCTTAAATGAGAGTTGAATTCATGAAGATCTCTAATGACGAGAACAAAAGAAATAGGACAATGAAATGTTAATCAAGATTCAAAAACAGATCATAAAATATACAGCTACTGAAATTCTAGAAGTTAAGAGAGAAGACATGGATGGGTTTCTGCAACGCGTTTGATACTTTCCTTGGTGTTTCGTTCTCCTCATGCTCCAAACTTGAACTTAAATGCTATTTTATAAGAAGTGTAGTTTATAGCATATAGACTGCCTATATCCAAATATTTGGGGTCAACCCTAAGTAGAGATTGGAGGGCAGAGAAGAAGATGAAAAAATAAAGAAATGAGAAAAAAAAAAAAAACTTGGGAGAGGGCTATATGCTTCATTCATACACATTGCCTCTTCTCCTCTATGTTTTTTCCAAGGCTGCATTCTTGCATTTCAAATAAATTCAAACACAATTAAAAAGCAATAAAACTACTGAAAAGCTCCATAGGCTATTCCTAGTTTGGTTGATATGCCCCTGTTATCTAATATTAAAACAAGTAAGAGCCAACTGGAAAACAAGGGCTAGGAACAGAATAAATAAATTCCTATGTATAAAACAAGTAGATTTCAATCGCATTCAATTATTTCACCCAATCACCTCGAAGTTAAGATCCTCCAAAGGAAATTGCATTGCCTTCCCAACTCCTTGGAGAGCCAGTTTAGTTAACAGCCTACCTACACTTCAGAGATGACCATGCAGCGTACATGTCAAACTCATTTCCAAATGTCAATCATGTCCTTTTCAATCTAATTAGTTTGGAAAGTAGGGTCACTGACCTGGAACTATGCAGACCATTTATTATCATATCATTGGATCAACCTAACACTTTGCCTCAGTTGAGTTGAAGACATCTGTAGCCAAAAACGTAATATCCTTTTTCCTACTCATTACTGGGAACTCGCAACAAAACTCCCTATTTACAGTTCAATCTATCACTGCGAGTAGGCATAGCTAACTTTCCAGAGGCATTCCAGAGCTTCTTCTCTAAGATTTCAGGGAAATTAAAATAGAAAGGTAAAGGAAATATGCATAGATAGTGAGATATATGTGTCTATATACATATATACATATATACATATATACATATATATACATATATACATAATACAGAATTTTATTAGTACCAAATATATATGGCAGATTCAGGATTTTAGATAAGGATTTGCAAATAGGGACAGGAAGAAGAACAGAAGGCTATACACAGGCTGGGAATAATTTACAACCCTAATTACACAGATTGAGGTTTTCTTCTTTCTTTTAATATGACACAACGAACCATACAAAGAGCGTCTGCAGGTTTCATCATATTGAGTTTGTTTTATAATAAAGAAAAACTGCCCTGGGTTCATAGTATTTAGCCTAACTTCAAGTTGGTTAAGGGCAGAGGAGGTACCGTTGAAGAAGAAATAATAACAACTAGCTTTCTTGAGGTCACAGAGCATTGGCAAGAGTTTCTGAGAGCGGAGTAAAAGGGTTGGGCAGGGCTGGAGTAGGCAAGTCTATGTTCTGGCAGCCAGGGAACCGAAAGATGGCTCGCAAAGTAGATACCCATCACCTAGCCCATTCTCCAGCAAGACCAGGGAAATTACATGATCTTTTTCCTATTTCAGCTTTGCATATTATGAATGAATTTGCAAGACAAAAAAAAACCACAAGCAGGTAATCTTATCTCTACTGCACAGAGTAACATGTTGCACCAAGGAGGGAAACAATACAGGCACTGTGATACGCCCCCAAATGGAATATTTATATTTTTAACTGTGGCATTTAAAAAAAACAGTACCTGTTATATTTAAAGTAATGAGTAGTCACTCTAAGGTGGCAATCTAAAAGCAGTGCTGGCTGCCCAATCTCCCTTTTTTATCCTGGACTTTTATTGGAGAAAGTTAAGTGGATTTTACCAAAATTTCTGTTTGTCTGACGGAAAGGCAAAAATGTTCCTGGTCTTTTCTTTATTGATTTACTATGACTGAATAATTTCATATAAGCATTTTTTTAAGGTGCACATCTATGTCACACTTACCTTCAGGTGAGGAAGCTGATTTTTGGGAAAAGACAGCATTTACTTTG
The DNA here is from genome assembly GCF_900095145.1 of Mus pahari. Taxonomy (NCBI): domain Eukaryota; kingdom Metazoa; phylum Chordata; class Mammalia; order Rodentia; family Muridae; genus Mus; species Mus pahari. The sequence continues at coordinate 36,451,788 of NC_034591.1, read as the reverse complement.
CTCTTCTTACTGATGTCATTGTTTACAGACAAGCTCGACTGGATTTTTCTGTGCATCTTCTGAGAAACGGGAGCTGACATTTTGTGATTATCCAGGGACACATGTTTGGCTCCATGAGGAATTCCATTCCCATTGCTCATACTTGTGTGGCCGCCATTCTTTATCTTGCCTGTTTCCTCCTTGTTAGGTTCCTGTGCTGATGTCTGGAGTTGAGACAGACGCTCAGGTTGGGCTGAGGTAAACAAACAAAGTTCATCTAGTTAAGCAGAGAAGCTATTATTTTACAATAAGGAAAATATAGATTTGAAAATATAAATAAAAAAAAATACAGACTTGAGGTCTAACCCTTGATGATAAAACTAAAGAAAAGGGGGTCTTATGGAAGAGGGAAAGAAGGAAGAAAAAGGAGAAAAGGTAGAAAAGGAATGTTCCGGAAGGAAAAAGGAAGGAGGAAGGAAGGAAGGAGGGAAGGAAGATATAGTTCAGAACATTTAGAAAGGAAAATGTAAATAAATTCAACAAAAAAAATCATGCAAAAATATATAATTAGAGAAATACAACTAACTATTTGGTAATTTAAAATAATACTTAAGAAAAAATATACAAAAAGAAAAGTAAATCAACACTGGTTCAGTAAAAGCTGCTCTTGGTTTGTTTGTTTGTTGTTTGTTTTTTGGTTTTGTTATTTTGTTCTTGTTTTTTTTTTTCTTTCCTAAATGCCATACATAAAATATCAGGAATATTAAGCACACCAATTACATTTTGTAATGAACAAATTAAGGAATTTAGTCTTTCAAAGCTGGACCAAACATACAGTTTTCTTCAAAATAATTTTAAATCTGGGAGAAAATCTTTTCTGTGTTCATTATTTCAGTTTCATTTCAAGGAAAAACTACTTCAGTCTGATCTAATGCAGCTGTCAAAGGCAAATGTGAACACTTCAGCACAACCCCCATTTGAGTCTGACCAAGTAAAGGAGCTCACCTTCATTCATCCCTCTTAGACAATGCTACATCAGAAGCCCCAAGAAAAGAAATAAGCGAGAAAAATTAAGAAAAATTGCCAAAGTTCTAGAAAGAAGGACACAAACTTACGGAGTCGTAACATGAATGAATAATCTACATTACTAAAGGTTAAGATCTGAGAAGATGTATTTAAGATAAACTGTACAAAATAAACAGAATTCTAGTATAGCAATGGTAACTAGTTAAGACATGAATAAGGAAAATTTAGATTTTCATCATAGGGTAAAAAACAAAATCCTAAACCACCCTGTAAAACACTAATAGAGGTCCAGAGCTAAAGCAGGAAGAAAGGGCAGACATACATTCAGGTATCAAAAACTGGCAAAATATTACTGAAAACCATGGCGGAGTCCAAATACATAAAGGGCATATGAAAGTTAATCCTGTTATATCAGTTTGGTAATTCTTCCCCACTAACAAGAAAAAAGAAAAGGAAAGGAAAGAAAGAAACCCCTTTTAGTTTAAAGTGGAAAGATAGAATATGTTAATTGAACTACAAGGGGCTAATGAATTTAATAGTTTGGACAATGCCTCATTGAACCATTGGGTGAATAGTGATAATCTCTGTTGACCAGCATTTCTAAACAGCTGCATGCAACCCCAGAACCAGTATCTACAGCCCGGCCTCTTAAAAGGAGATCCACTTCTTAGGAACATGCAATCATGTGATTTAGAGAATCATATGCTCCTGATTCATAGAGCAACCAGAATGGCATCCTAATGGCTGCTCCTGAACCTGAACCCACTGCTAGTTACAGATGCATTTCAGAAGAGGCCAAAAAAGACAGCTAAACCCGACTCAGTATCCTTTACAGAGCACTTTCTAGTAATCTCTCCAAATAAATGGAATGTTTGAGCTACATCTCTAAAACTAACAAGTCAAGCAACCTGAGAGTTTGGTAAAGTTGAAATGTCATTGACCAAGGCTGGGCAACTCCTCATCAATCGGTCAAAAATGTCTTCTCATACTCTAGGCCAAGATAACCTAAGAATTACTTTGTAACAGTTTAACAGTCTCATTAAATAAAAAGACAGTGGTAGAAGATGACTGTCCTGCCTCCAAATTCTAAACAATGAGAGATTTGACCTTTTTTCCCCGCCTAACAGAACCAACTCTGGAAATTATGGGTTAATGTTCAAGTGATAGTTAAATGCATCCTTAATGATTTATCTACATTTCAATCTTCAAACCTTATCTATTTCTGAGGGCAGTAAAATGATAGTGCTTTCATTTTTTGTTTCACTGTCACCTAATTATTCTTCTGTGGTTTCCGAATTACAATGAAATAACCAAATATTAACTCTTCACTTCCATATTTTTTAAACATTAAAACATTTTTTTTTCATTGAGTGATTTTGCCACATGTGTGCCGTACAGGAAACCAAAACTGGATAAGCTTTCTCTTACTCATCTCAAGAGAAAGGAAATGTAACTTCATTCATTTTTCACGGCTCTGATTTTAATCATATGGTCAAGATGCAATTAAAACTAAACAGGAAAACATGATTTTATTTTCAAATGCAGAGTGAATCTGCCTGCCTGATTTTACCACAACTATTTGGTTTATAATAGATTTCCTCTTATTGTGTACAAATCATGTATAGCTCAAAAAAATGCATGCTAATATGAAGATGACACAATGCTTCTTAAAACACAGGCAACGCCTGGGGACCCTCGCTCTAGCTTTAATGATGCACTGCTCTCATTCAGCTGTCTCTCTTTTTTCAAATCTTTACATATGTGACAGCTCTCAAAAGTAGACCATAGACCATCTGGCATTTTCTGAGGTGTAACTTGTGCAAGTTCAGCTCTATTGGGAGTACACCGCTATCTTCTGCCTGTGTTATAAAGAGACAATAGAATGTAGAACTTAGGGGTTGTTTTGAATTATTCATTTTTTTTGCCTGTATATTCAAGAAATTTTTTTACAAACTCTGCATTTTGTACTACATAATCACATGCGTTAAAGGTACAAAGAAACTTTTTGACACCTCTTTTCTACAGAAGGCTGGCATTTTGTTTGATATGTGAACATTCAGCATCTGCTATATCACTCCAAACAGGACGGGTACTGCTACAAAAGACCCCATTTTAAATTTACTCTCTATGAGCAAAAATGTATTCTCCAAATTCAGAAACGAATGCAATACATGTCAAAATTTCAAATACCAGGTATTAGAACATTCAGCATCTTCAAACCTGGATAGCATTGGTCACCTCATCACCATATGTGTAGGGATTTTTCTTTCTTAACCACGGCTCATACAATGCAGCATGATTGTAATTTTAATATCCATGATGAATAGTTACAAATGTCTTAAGAAATACTGTACTTTCTAGGTTCAAATGTTTTCAATCAGGGAGGAAACCAGTACAATTAGGTCTAGCAGGTCTCAATGGGAATAATAAACATGGAGGCAAAGGAGTCGATAGCAAGAACTTCTTTTGATAATTAAAAAAAAAAAAAAAAAAAAAACCTCAGTGATATCGTAGCTAGCAATAAGTACACTTGAAACTGCAGCTGCTGGAATAGCAATAGAAGGTCATGTTTTATTCCAGGGTATAATCTATTAGCACAAGCAAATCATCTTTATTGCTGGTCTCCACCGAAGCTATATTTAATAAAATTACAAGAGTTTTCGTCCACTTAGTTAATTTAAATGGTTGATGTACACATAAAAAATCACACTAAATCCCAAGTTACTTTCTTAGAAATAACTTTAGGGTTCTTAGTGGGTATGCAGTACCACATGGTGACTATAGAACAGATGGAAAGACAGACAAACACACACACACACACACACACACACACACACACACACAGAGTAATTGTAGAGATGTTATATATGCAATACTGTACATGGATATATGTGTATAATATAGCATATTAAATATGTTATTAAGATATAACTCTAATACTTACTTTTTCTACGCATTGGTGTGTCCTTAAATGGGAGATGAAATATTTCTCAATATGACTTATGATAAATCTATACTAGTTTTTGGTTTGTTTGCTTGGTTGGTTTTTTTACTACATAATGTGAATTTAGGTAAAATCCAAAGGTGACACTTCTCTCACTTTTATCAGCTAGGGCCAAGACTTTCTCTGTGCGCAGAGGCTAGGTTCCCATTTCCCCTAAACTCTGCCTTGCCTGCCAGAGTCTCTATATAACCTTCCAAGGGCTTCTGGAAATCTTTTATTTACCTCCTGTTGTTATTTACCTATAAAGAGTCTCTAGACTCTTTTGGTCACATATGCTATTTTCTATCTTCACTGCGTCTAATGTGTTCACGTAACGTATTAAGTTATGTCTTGGAATTCTTATGTGTTTTGGAACATTCATTAATTTGAGATCCCAATCAGGTACTGTGGCTCCTTGGATGTGAGTTCACAAGACGGAGACCATTCCTGAATCTGGAACATCGTAGTTTATGTTAAAAGATTAAATCAAATGTGAAGGAAATCACCAGATGACGATGGGAAGGAGTACCATCCAAAATAAAAGTGACCAACTATTCAAAATTGCCTGGAGAAGTAACTGCAGTATGGCTACTGCATTTCATAAAGAACACTATCACATAATTAAACATATTTAACACCTGGAGGCAGAAAACAAATGCAGTTCCATGTTGTTCAAGGCCAGTATCTAATCCTGTGCTGGAACCTTGCCTTGAAGGCAGATTCAGCCCTTGGTCCACATTCTCAGAGATAGACTTGTTTCTACACCCTCCTTCCAGGCCTGGCCCTGAGGCTTTGGGCGTGACCTCCCCTGGGAGCCACCAAGCTTTAACCACAGTTGAGAAGCATAACTCAGGGATGTTGAAAGATTCCAATACCAGGAATCTTCATGACGGCAATGAGAAGACTGATTTCCCAGTTCCAGGTTTTGGTCCTTCCCTTAAATTCCCTTGTTGAGTTTACCCACATTTGGAGTTTTTCTCGTTTGTCTCCTGCTTTTACATTCTTTGACATTGCTACTAATTTTTTGTTTTCCAATCTTCTAGTGAAAAACTTCTGTCAAATAACTAATGAAAACATAATCTTGCATTTTTTAGGAAAAATGTAATAAAAATGAATACATTAAGAAAAAAATTAAGGAACATAGAACATTTTTCAGTTAAGATGTATAAATATCTCTAGAAAGTCCTCAAACTCTAAGCAGTGAAAAACAAAATCCCACTACTTTTCTCTCTCTAGACACAGGAGATGCGCAACTAAAGCTTGATTATTCAAATGAATGAAAAGTTTGTCCTTATATCTTATGATGCTTCATACTTTCTAGTTAACTTATCTGGGTAAAGAGGATTTTATTCATGGGTTTGAAAAGTTTATATTTCCAGGCTTGCTTGTAAAGCGTCATCTACAAGCTTTATGTATGAGATAAATTAGCCTTCTTCCTGGGTAATCTCAGAGCATTATAGAATTTGCTATGGTGTCTCTCTGTTTCCTGACTCAAGAGATACTTCTATAGCTTTCTATCACTGAATCAACTGATAAAAATGATTGCCATCTATAATTATTAATACTTATTATATTATGGACACACCTAAAAAATCAATGCATATGCATTTATACGTAATTTACAGAAAAGGAAATTACTAAAATATGCTTTATATTATAAAAACAATAACTCAATGAAACAATTACAATTAAGGTATGATCTTTCTAAAAGTATTTTTTAGATATTGACATTTGTATAAGATGGCAGAGAGCTTTATGAGGAGCAATGAATTTATCTCTTCAAAGGAATCACTCCTCTAAGCTGAAAGGATGGACCATCCAGAGACTACCCCACCCGGGGATCCATCCCATCATCAGCCACCAAACCCAGACACTATTGCACATGCCAGCAAGATTTTGCTGAAGGGACCCTGATATAACTGTCTCTTGTGAGGCTATGCCAGTGCCTGGTAAACACAGAAGTGGATGCTCACAGTCAGCTATTGGATGGAACACA
>NC_034591.1:36434043-36445172 GCF_900095145.1 Mus pahari | reverse complement strand
TGTAGACAAGGCTGGCGTCAAACTCAGAAATCTGCCTGCCTCTGTCTCCCAAGTGCTGGGATTAAAGGCGTGCGCCGCCACTGCCTGGCTAACCTGTGATTTTTCTTAAGATATATAACACATTACTTTTATGTTTTAAAAAGAAGCAACTGATAGGCAATTTGAAGTGTGAAAAATTATCTATACTCGGCTTCACCAAATAGAAAATTTGCTGAGAAATCACAAAACAACTGCCAGGCAGTGACTCCAGTAAAGTTACTACTTAATACTTTGATGACCAGACTATAAGTGAAGCATTTTTTTTTCAATTTTGGTGATGTTTCTCCACAAAGGATTTAAAGAAATGTATCTTAAGTTATTGTTTGCTTTTCCATGATCATTTTAAAGGCATCCTGTAGTCTATATAAGAGAATAAATACACTTAAATATAATCATTTTTAAATAGTGCTTTGGAGCCACATCATATGCAATGCATGCTACAAGAGAATTAGGGTGAATAATAATGATAATGAGTGGCTAGTCATAAGCCACAAGCCCCCAAATTCAAGCAACTAAACCCTCAGAATTCACCTAGAAGCTTCTCACACTAACTGAAACATCCAATGACCAGAAAGCATACAGGATCTCCTTTCAGGAAGCCTAGGGGACTCTTGAGCTTTATCCAGTAGAAAGCCTGAGATTTAGACAGATGTAGAACCTATTGGTTATATAAGGTCCAGACCCAAGCTCTTCCTTTGCACCATGTAGCCTTCTTTGTATCTTGTAGACTTGTAGCTAAGGAGTGAAAGAGCAAATCAAAAGGCTTTAAACTAAGAATTTAGATCCAGAATCAAAACCTGCATGAGAAGTCACTTTTTGACAGACAAGCTAGCTAACTGGAGGTAAGACTGGGAGAAAGGACATCACGCATCCTTGCCAAAGCTAAGCAGTCAGTTATAAATGTTAATGAAAGGTAAGTTGCAAAAGTTTCCATTAGTTCTTGAGACGGAAAGCTTGTACTGATTAATGGTGGAGAGTTATGGCATTGTCTGTGAAACTTCTCCTGGATGGAGGAGTTATAAGGAATACAGTGAATACTGACGCCCTGGACTCTGGGCATTCTATAGTTAAAACAGCAAAGTGGTATTGGGCTACAAACAACAACTACAAAACCCAGGAAGCTTTACTAAGAGCTGATTCTCCTAAAAGCAACACAGCCATTTTTAGCCATATGCAAATAAATTGGCCACTGTATAAATCTAGAATAGTGTACCCCTCTATAGAGACAAATTTCAAAAAAGCCTCTGAAACCAGAGATCAAGCAACCTTTGGTGAGTGGACAAAAGGCTGGTGTTCCGCTTCCAGGTACCTTTGAGCCATCCTGAGATATAAGATTGCAAGGAACAGCCAGAGATCTCGATGCACCGAATTTCAGATAAGCCTGTGTGTTAGCTAAGTTGCAGCAGGCTAATTATTTGTTACTGTCTCCGTTTAGTGTTGGAATTAAAAACACTGCAAAAGGAAATAGGAGATACTAAGGAGGGGGGAAGAACAGCCCTGGAAACCTGAAGTGTCAGACCACGGCAGATACCTCTCCAAGTCCTGCACAGGATTACTGCAGAGATGGAGGCTTTCCAGTGGAGAAAGCCCGAGATACAGAAGCACATATTACCTGGAGCAAGCCCCACTATGGCTGCAAGCTGGTGACAAGAAGCAGTTAAGTGTTAACTAAAAGAAAACAAAGAAGAGCAGATCTCAAAAGTAAAAGGGACAAAGTATTATAAAGAAGAGGTTCTCCATAAGGAAAGGGGGGTGAGGGGAGGACAAGAGGAGGGGGAGAAATTGGACTGCTGCGTAAAACATCTCTTGAGGCTTTTCCACTCTTGTGGTAATCCCTGAACCTAAATATTTGTTATCAGCTGGAGAAGAACTGCTAAGTCTCCTCTCTGCAATGGCTGTGATGGATACCAAACAAGGAAATCTTAGCAGAGTCCTCCAGTAAACAAACTCACTGCATGCAGCAGAACACAGGCCTAAGGCAGGGAAGAAACTCAACAAGGAAATGCTGTGCACAGGCTCCGCTCATACCATCCTCACTACCAAGTATTGCATAGACCCACCCTGATCTTTATCCATCCATACAGGGGCTGCTCTGCATCCCCCTCACTGTCTTAATCTACATATTGATGAAAACAAGTTGTACCAAATTTGATCTAGGTTGGTCTTCCAAATAATTTCAGAAGAGTGATACGAATCACCCAGCAATCACCCAGGCACTAGATCTAGATGTACAACCTTCGTGACTTGTTTCTCACGAGGAAAGATGAAGTGCATAGGTGTTTGGGAGGAGAGGGGCAATTGGATCTCATTAAGTAAAACACGGAGCGAAATTATGTGTATAGGACAGAAAGGATCTGCCCCAGACCCAAAGCATAAAAGTATGCTGCTGAGCTAAGGTCACTAGAGCAGACACCTATGCTTGTCTATTCAGTATCTCTCTATTTCCCTGGCAACAGTGTAGATGCTAATGACAATAGGACCTAGATTTGCTGACAGTAATTTTGGCAGCAATGAAGTGTTTTTAGTTACATGCATTTGTACACAGAACTTGACAATCCGGAGCCTTCAGTGACTCACAGTGACAGCAGAATGTTCCTGGAGGACAGGATCACGTATTCCTAGAATTCCATCAACCTTATCAGGCACATGCATGCTGACAAAGAGCCTTGTATGATGTTCAGCACCCAGTGGACACCCAGTGAAAATTAGCTGATGATGATGAATTATACTAGCTTTTAAGCTGTCACTTGATCCCAGAATATAATAACCTTCCTGAATAAATCAAGCAACAGTTTGGTATTCAGTACCATTATAAACTTCATCTTTCACCTTCCCGAGCCTAGGGAATTGCTGTAAAAGCATAATATAAGGAGAGTAGAACTGTAGTGAAGATTCAAGAAACTCTGTCTGTTATAACAAGGGAATTAAAGATTCAGTTACCGATATTGTAGGATGTGTGGAGAAACGCATCAAAAATGCTCACCAAGTAACCTTCCCGAAAGTAGCATGCAAAAAGCCATTGCCAAATTATATATCTAAGAGGTCCTTCCCATAACAAAAGCAAACTTAATTTAGTGGGCAAGCAAAAACTGGACATACTTGAGCACAGGGCAATGGATGTACAGATGACATCACGGGTAAAAGAGATGGAGTCAGGTAGAATGCCAACCTAAAATGCTAACCAAGTAATTTACTGCATAAGAAGGAAAAGGTATGTCTGATAGCTTAAATAAAGTAAACCAAAAGAAAAACAATTCCCCCCCCTAAAAAAAATCACCCCCAGCTTCAACCAAGCACATGATTCCTAAGTTCACTGGCGAGCGGCTGCAATAGGAGCAACTTCAATAAGTAGCCTGAGACTAGGAAACCTCTGTGATTTAGGGTTAGTAACACTTCTTGTTATAAATGACATTCCTGCCAAAATAATGTGAAAATTCAAGACTGAAAGTAAAGTTCAAAGAATTGACTCAAATGCTAATCATCATGTTTGACTCCTACAGAGGGTCCTGGCAACATTCCTCTATAAGGAAGTGATGCAAAGGATTGTTAGATTACACATGTAGAGTCTCATTTGCACACTTAAATATTTGCATACATAGCATATATATATATATATATATATATATATATATATATATATATATATATATATATATTAGATTCCAGTCGATATATAATAGGAAAAATAAATATGTAAGTGAATAAGGAAACAAAACACTGTTTTCTCATTCTCAACCCCAAGGTTAAAATCTTAACTTCTCTTTAATACGGTAGCTTTAACTTTCCAGATTCTGATTTAGATTATTGGAGTCATCAAATTACAGTATTACTTGACAGAATAAAATATTACTTAAAACAAAAGCATCAACAAGTGGCTACATATAGAGGGACAGAGCCATTAACCACACTTGAGGAGTCACAGATTGAGACCATTTACATAAATGGTTTCTCTCTTAATTTCTCCATTAAAATACACTAAATCTATCAAGGTCACTTTGCCTGAAAAACGGCTGAAATAAGTCATTATAAAATATTTGTTATGTACTATTCTAGGGACAAGGGATCTAACAGGGAACAAATTTACAAAGAAGTCATCTACCACCATAGAGCTTATGGATATTTATGATCTCAAGTAACAATAAATCCAGAGGACATCCCTACGAGTGTTAATTTCACATTACTGTCATTAAAGGCAAGGATTCAAAAGTAGAGAGAGTAGCTATCAAAATGACATCACAGGTTTCCCGTGTGCCAGACATCAGACTGAACAACGTGTGGCATCCTCTCACTCACTGCAGTTCCTTCAGTGGTTACATGATTTACATTTCTGCCGTCCTGTGCTCAAGGACATGCTAGCTTCACTTGTACAGTAAGTTGAGTTAGCTTTTGTTATAGGAAGGGGGAAAACAAAAAACAAAAAATAAAATCACTCTCAGCTATACAGCTTGGCACATTTTCCTGAGCGACAGCATCCTCTGTGAGGGTGTGTATAAACAACACACTGCAGAAGCACAGAGCACAGACACATGCTATTTTGTTTGCACAGAATATGTTTAAATTGCAATGTTCTTGCAGAGGAAAAGCAAAGACACAACTGAGATACAATGTCAGAAAACAAGGATAAGACAAAACAATAAAGGAAAAATACAACAGAATGGGAGATGAAAGAGGGATGCAAAAGAATAAGAGACAGATGAAGGATGAGGGATGAGCAAGAGAACATCCAAAAGAATCACAATTCCACAAGCAGGCTCCCTGAGGATCTCAATCGCACCTCCGCTCACACAATCCTGTGTCACACACCATTCTTCCTTCTGCCTGGGCCCCACCAGTCAATATCATTTCTTACCTAAAGTCATCAAGGCCGCCTAATCAGAACTCTCTAGCTCCAACCCACTTTCAAACTAACACAAACAGAACCAACTCAGACTCTATTTGCCTTACTGTTCTGATGAAGAATTCCGTGTTTATTTTTCCATCTTTAGGATAAAACCAGTACTTTACTGAAGGATTCCTGGTGATGCCTTCATCTCAGACCCCACCATTTTCCTGGTCCCCAGTTATATGGAACTTGTTCCATTTCTCAAATGCATCAGTCTTTCCAGGCCATTGTGACATTCTCTTTCTATTCACTGCTTTTGGATGCCCTCCACTGCCTCTTACTTCAAACTTACACCACCAGTTCATCAACTCTCCATCTTTGTTAAACACTTCTCCGAGACGTCTGTAGCGTTCTCCTTTTGGAATGAAGAAAAACCATGTCTAAAACACTGCCCTCTCCACCAAACGGTGTATTCCTTCGCATCAAGCATCTTGTTTGTGGCTATTACGACACACATGTGTCACGTGCCTACAAAGCTCTGCATGCTATCTGCTCCAGCACCTAGAGCAACTAACATTGCAAAAATGACAGAAACAGAAAGATGGAAGCAGTAGCTCTCTTCCTCAGCTCCCAGCTTCATTTTTTAAAAATAAAGCCCTGATAACGATACAGTGCTCTCATGGAAAATCTAAGCAGAATTGCCTTTCCCTACACTCCCTAATAGAATCTGCCATCTTTCTTTCCCTTGGTGATGTTTAGAACGTGTGTCAAGTATCTGAATCCTCTACATCCCCAACCACCCAGCGTAGCCTGTAATTCATTAGGCTGATCATGATTTCTCATTCAAATGAATTAAGGAAAAAAAATGTCAAATTTATGTATGATCATGAACTTCATATTAATTTCACATTAGTGCAATATTACCAATTATTCCAACAGTGGACAAGAAACTGTAAATAATTAGAGATAGTAAAAAGCTAAAGCAACAAACTATTTTAGAACTTGAGTTGAACAGTTGGCACAACCAGCTGTTGTGCAGAGAAATGGGTTTATTCGGGGTGAGGTTGGTTTTTTGTCTTGCTTTGTTTTGGATGCTCTGCTGCCTATTATCACGTGCTTACTGAGTGTACTTTAAGGATCAGACACAGTGCACAGGCTAGTGAAATGGTGGTGAAGAGCATAAATAGTGCAAAACTGAAAAGTATGTTTAACTATTACAAAGCAAAGAAAAAATAATAAACTACTCAAAACAGTATTTTCCCAATAACGAGGAAAAGAAAAAAACCTTTTCCATATTGGAAAGCTACAAAGGCCATCTCAACAAAGAGCTGAAAGGAAAAAGACCTCGCAAAGAGAAGGAAGAGAAATCTGGTCAATCTAACAACCTGGCAAAGCCTGGAAGCCGATAGACCTCAGGCCTTTTGCTGACCGGAGAAGAAGCCAGCCTCCCTAGGGAGATCATACACTGCCCTTTGGATAATCCATTTATCATGTAGTTAAAACTATAAACAATAATGAATATGCTGGAAAAAACATAGGATGTGATTCCGTAACTATTCCTGGAAATTCTGTTCTAGATCCTGTGATTCCTTACCATAAGTCCATGACTACAATACATTATTCATTTATAAGATCATTCTCAATTTCCATTGACCAGAAGCTGGTGTAAATACTTTGATGTGATTCAAGACACTCCCAAGAAAAGGGCTCTTAAGAAGTTACTGAGGACAGTCGCCAACTGTATACAAATGTAACATAAAACCACATCTTGGAATATTAGGAAACATTTACAGAAATTGTATACTTTAATTACCTTGTAAGAACAAAAGACATATACCCCATGCCTCTGAAATGGGCCAACCATTTTATGCTGCAATTCGGTGAAAACAGATCTCGTGCTCCAGAGAAGTGGAGGAGGAATAGCTTGGTGCCCTTTCAACAGTGAAAAGGGTTTCAAGAATTACAATGCTGTTTTCAACAGATTGTAGGACTGAGAACACTACTTCAGTTTGTTTTTACCATATTTGTCCCTAACCCTGTTTCCTTGATCAGTTAAAAGTACTTAAGCCCCAGGCAATAATTCTCAAACTTTGTCCAGCTTCAGAGAGCTGAGCAACATATTTGTCATGTTACTTCTTCTCTGGGAAGTGTTTCATCTTTTCCAGCATGTTCTGTGTTCATGTGACCATAGATAGACTGCTGAGTATCAGTATTTCCTCAGAAAGACAAGCTACCAGAGAGTAACTAGACAATGTGACAGTGAACTGAGTATATTTGCCTACACAGAACTTTCAAAATTCCTATTAGCCTTGACTAATTGTTTACTATTAATATAGCTTTTCATATCCTGAATTGTGGGTTACAACTTGCAAGTGGTCAGCACATATTCTAGTCTATAAACAAAGCTCATTATCAAGAATTCCATACAACCCCCATTTTAGGTATCCTTGAGCAATTCCTTGCCTATTTCATTTAACCTCACTCTGTCAACTGAGAAACACAGGTTACACACACCAATTCCTATGGTATCTCCTTGATCCGTAATATTCCAAAAGCATAGGCCGGGTGTTCATTGTCAACAGGTAGGTACATAAAATGTACATACCTTGATATCTAGAAATCTAGTAAAATAGAATAAACAGTATAACGACACAATTTTGAAATCTACGTCATCCAAATATCTACCTTGTTGGAGAGTTGACTCAGCAGTTAAAACAGTTGTTGCTTTTGCCAAGGACCAGGGTTCGATTCCCTGTATACATGTGGCAGTCACAATCTCTATAACTCTAGCTCAAGGGGATCCAATGCCCTCTTCTGATTTCTTGGGACACTAGGCACAGATGTAGTACATACTCATGTAAATGCAAGTAAAACACTCATACACATAAGATAATAAAATACATAAACCCAAAAATAAATGATGTCTGTTAATGACATTATTTAGCTTTTCCCAGAGAAAGAAGAAAAGGGTGCAAGTATAACATCTCTTCTAGAAAAAAGGAGTTTGGGGGCAACACCAGCCTGCAGGTAACAGAGCAATGGAGTACTTTTCTACCTCCACCCACAAACATCAACTGAGCAAGTGCCAAGTTCCTCATTCTCCAGGGTGCAACATCAACAAGAACAAACAGCAGGAGGTAAGGCTACATCTCTGCCTCTTTTTGTTGTTGCTCTTCCAATTAGAAAACCCCTGAACAAAAGGGGATATGAAAATAAACATTTTCTATATCTGATTCATAGCATCTGGTTCATGTGAATAAATGCTTAAGGAGGAAGTGGGTAGAACAGTATACGTGTCACTGTGTGTATGTGTCACTATGTGGCCCTGCCTGGCCTTGCTACTAAGTTATAGACAAATAGAGCAAGCTGGCCTTGCAACTCACAGATCTGCTTGGCTTCATCTCCCAAGTGTTGAAAGTAAAGGAATGTGCCACCACACCGAGCTTCTTAAAAATAAAAAAATTAAGCTCATGTAATATGACAAAATGTTAACCCACAAGTATGAGTGGCAATGCATCAGTTCTTGTACTGTCCCCCTTCTTCATCTGATTAAGGTATGTCATGAATTAAAACTCAAAGTTAACCTTAATTAGACTCTGCACACTGCAATGCCTTCTTGCCTCAAACATTGCACACAATCTGGTCAGATAAGTTTTTTGTAAATATTTTCTGATCACATACAATCTGGTCAGACACGTTTTTCTAAGTATTTTACGGTCATACAATAGAAGCCACATTAGATGTTCTGCTCTCTTCTTCCAAAATGCTGAGTGATGAACGAGATGTGGAATCATACTCTGCTTTTTTCCCTTGCTTCCACTTTAAATCTCTACTTGGGCCTAAAAAGAGCAGCATAGTATACAGTGTGCCCACACGTCTTCCTCTAGCCCAGAAATTGAGGACTTGGACAGTAAAGAGTGTATTTAGATTCTCTTGCTTGACCAACTATCAGCTTAATAAAGAGAAAAGGGATTACCTCTAGGTGTAGATCAAAGACGGCTGAACTTACAGTTTAAAGACGGAATGACTTGCCCAATGTCCCATAACAAGTCAGTTTTGTTTAGAAATAAAATCTAGTTCTATCCATTTGCCTAAGAATTTTATGAATTCATCTTTTTTTAATAGCTGAGTAGTACTCCATTGTGTAAATATACCACATTTTCTGTATCCATTCCTCTGTTGAAAGATATCTGGGTTCTTTGCAGCTCCTGGCTATTACAAATAAGGTTGCTATGAAGATAGTGGAGCATGTGTCCTTTTTACATGTTGGAGCATCTTCTGGGTATATGCCCAGGAGAGGTATTGCTGGATCCTCCGGTAGAACTATGTCCAATTTTCTGGAACTTCCAGATTCATTTCCAGAGTGGTTGTACTAGCTAGCATTCACACCAGCAATGGAGGAGTATTCCTCTTTCTCCACATCCTCGCCAGCATCTATTGTCACCTGAGTTCTTGATCTTAGCCATTCTGACTGGTGTGAGGTGGAATCTCAGGGTTGTTCTGATTTGCATTTCCCTGATGACTAAAAATGTTGAACATTTCTTTAGGTGTTTCTCAGCCATTCGATATACTTCAGTTGAAAATTCTTTTTTTTTTTTTTTTTTTTTTCTGTTCCCCACTTTTTGATAGGGTTATTTGTTTTTTTTTTTTTTTGTAGTCTAACTTCCCAAGTTCTTTGTATATATTGGATATTAGCCCTCTATCGGATTTAGGATTGGTAAAGATCTTTTCCCAATCTGTTGGTTGTCTTTTTGTCTTATTGATAGTGCCCTTTGCCTTACAGAAGCTTTGTAATTTTATGAGGTCAGATTTCTTGATTCTTGATTTTACAGCACAAGCCATTGGTGTTCTATTCAGGAATTTCCCCCCTGTGCCCATTTGTTTTAGGCTCTTCCCCACTTTCACCTCTACAAGTTTCAGTGTATCTGGTTTTATATGGAGGTCCCTGATCCACTTGGAATTAAGCTTTATACAAGGGGATAAGAATGGGTCGATTTGTGTTCTTCTACATGCTGACCGCCAGTTGAGCCAGCACCACTCAGAGACTGTCCCACCTGGGGATCCATCCCATATACAGTCACCAAACCCAGACACTATTTTAGATGCCAAGAAGTGCATGCTGAAAGAAGCCTGATATGGCTGTTTCCTGAGAGGCCCTGCCAGAGCCTTACATATACAGAAGTGAATGTTAGCAGCCAACCATTGTACTGAGCATGAGGTCCCTAACAGAAGAGTTAGAGAAGGGACTGAAGGAGTTGAAGAGGTTTGCAATCCCATGGGAAGAACAATAATATCACCCAACCAGACCCCCTCAGAACTCCCAGGGACTAAGCCATAAACAAAGGAGTACACATGACTCCAGCTGCGTATGTAACAGAGGATGCATCAATGAAAGGAGAGATCTTTGGTCCTATGAAGGCTCAATAGGTGCCCCAGTGTAGGAGAATCAAGGGTGGGGAGATGGGAGTGGGTGGATAGGAGGAGGGACATCCTCATAGAAGCAGTGGGAGGGAGGATGTGATAGGGGGTTTCTGGGAGGGAGGGAAACTGGGAAAGGGGATAACATTTGAAATGTAAATAAATAAAATATCCAAGAAAGAAAGAAAGAAAGAAAGAAAGAAAGAAAGAAAGAAAGAAAGAAAGAAAGAAAGAAAGAAAGAAAGAAAGAAAAGAAAATCTAAACCACAGGACCCTCACCCTCCCCAGGCCTCAGCTTTTCTATGTACATAAAATCTTTCTCTGAATCTTGGCATTGTATGCTGCCTGAACCCTTGCTCTGTGTCCTACTCTTGTCAAAAACAAAGCTTGCTACTAGCAAATTAAATTTGGGTCATTACTGCATTTTCAAGCTAATTGACTAATGGGATTTTCTCTTTTACATAAATATTATGCTGCATTTATCTGTCAATGGTGGCATCTCCAGTTCTTTCAAAGTCTTCATATGTTAACCTTAGATTATGGGCACTTCCAGCACACCCATCAGGTGGACAATGGATGGAAATTATCTGAGCTGATATGACTCTTTAGAAAGATTTATAAAAGTGAGGCCTATGTAAGAAACCATCATTGTAGCATGTAACAGTCAAAGGACTGTGATTTAATGTGGTGTGCCAAAAGGCTATCACAGAGGTGCTTTTAGATAAGAGATACACAAGATCACCCAAAGAGACTGACCATACATATTGTCACTTTTCTTATTCATACACAAAGAAACAAAAATTATAGTGTCAGAGAAGAAGAAGGAGGAGGAGGAGGGGGAAGGGGGATG
>NC_034591.1:36390476-36433988 GCF_900095145.1 Mus pahari | reverse complement strand
GAAGAAGAAGAAGAAGAAGAAGAAGAAGAAGAAGAAGAAGAAGAAGAAGAAGAAGAAGAAGAAGAAGAAGAAGAAGAAGAAGAAGAAGAAGAAGAAAGCCATCCATAAAGGATTTCTCCAACTCCGAGAAGAGCTATTTGAAAACTACAAACTGCCCATTTTTCAATTCACTGTAATTTAGTGTTTTGGACACTAAAATGGACACTAAAATCTGTCATTATTACTGACCAGGCTGTAATTGTTCCCTCTCAGTCCTGCCAAAGCTCTAGATTCTGACTCTGAGAGCTTGGATGTTTAGGCTCAAAATGGTGTGGTTAGCCGTTGTTCTTAGTTAAAAAACAAAACTGCAGAAAATGAGCACTTCCACATGGGCATTGCACACTAAATAAATACCCTGGAACTGTACCATTCAAATGTTGTCACCTTAACACAGTTGATAGCATGAGAAAAACAGGCTAAATTTAAGGCTTCTTCCCAAGCAGTGTTATACTAAGCCCCTGTTTCATACAGCTGCAATGAACTCAAGGCTTATCAAAACAAGCAAGCCTGTGCAAAATGAGAATCGAACGGTGGTGGGTCGAGCAATGTTATGGGCTCCGTTGTTCAAGAAGAAAGATTGCGTTATTTAAAATCATGATGATCACCACACCACCTTCAGGGTATACATTTCAAAAACTCAAAGCACTAAGGCTTAATGTGGTGACACAGACCTTTAATCCCACTACTTAGGAGGCAGAGACAGTCTGATCTCTATGAGCTCAAGGCCAGCCTGATCTAAATAGGAAATTCCAGGGCAGCTAGGACTACATACTGAGACCCTGTCTGAAAAGAACCGAAAGAAGTATAGATTTCATTTTTGTGGATTTTTATTTCTATAGAGAATGCAGAAACTTGTGACACTGTGCTATGCATTACCTTTTTTTTTTTTTTTTTGCTCTGTGGTACTTATTATGTATTATGACTATGTCATGCTTATACCATAAATCGTTTTACCCTAAGGTGCCTTTGAGTCATTTTAAGTTTTTGTCAGTTATTAAGGATGCTGCTTTAAATGCATATGAAAGTTGCAGCCAATGTGAGGAGATATGTTAGTGTGTCTGTGAGTTTCTTTTAAAAGGGGAAGTAAGCAGGGAACTCCTCACACGTGTGTAGTACTGTGAGCTATGCATACTGTACCTTCATCTGCTTCCATGATGAAAGTGCAATGCTCATATTGCACATGAGGATGGCTGGAAAATCCTACCAGACAAGCAAATTCTAGTTTAGTATACAAAATCCGTGCAACCAATCGGTTCCTTGCAGGGAGGTCCTTCTTTCCCTTTCACCTAAGACATCCTACATATTGCAGCCTCTATTCTTCTTTCTTTCCCATTGTTTATTTCATGATTCCACATTTTCTTATTCTATGAGTGCTGACTTTTCAGAGTTGCTCATTAGCAAAGAAAAACTCATTGTAATTTAAATACCCAAGCCCTATGTAGTGTTAAATATTGTCATACCATAGCTCACATACAAACATGTGATTGTTATTAGTTCATTGACTACAAACAAAGGCACCAGACAGTGTATTGAAGTTGTGTTCTCCCAGAGGCTCGAAGCACTGGCTATCATCCTTGTTTTACTTTCTGTCTTAAATAAGCAAACTATGAACCTTTATATCATAAGAATGGTTTAAAATCGCACCTAATAAATCTTTTCAGACTTCCTCTGTATTTCCATACCATTGAAAGAAATAGCTGATATTGCACAAAGTTTTGAAATACACTGTTCTCCAAAGTATGTGCTTCATCAGCAATTTATTTTAACATCCACATCTCCCTCTCAAAGGGAATTGAAACTAATTATGTATTGTCCCAAATGCCTTGATACCACTGATACCATATGGATTCATATATTATTCAAAAAGCTGATTTTTTTTCCTCTTATTAATATGGCTCTTAGGTAAACCGTATCTCTATTACTGAAGACCTCACTTTCCTCCAAGAACAAGCTCTAGATGTAATAGTTAAGATATCCTTTCCAATTTATCTACAAACATTTGATTAGAGACTGCTTATTCTAGGCATTTTTAACTGAAAGGGAACGCTTGCTCCAATTCAAGACACAGTATCAAAGGAGGATGAAAGAGGCAGGTGTGTGTAATTCTTCATAAAATAAGATAAAATGATTTTCATCTTTAGAATTTCACTCATATATAAGATAAACTTTGATTTTTTTATTTAAGGTATCAAGAATACTAAGACAATCAAATAATTCCTTAAGATTACATCTAAAAGACTCTGAAGTCCTTTCATTCTGCCATTTAACAAGGCTACAAGTGCAAATTAAATAGTTCTGTTTTAATATAATGAGACTGACAAGCCATGCATAGTGAAACTAAAAGTAAGAAACACATCTGAACAATGTTTGAGAAAACAATTTCCCCAAAGGCCTATGGGATTAAAAAAAAGAAGAAGAAGAAGCTAGTACCTGCTCTACCAGTCACACAGATGGGGTTTTAGTGATTTTATTAATCATAAGAAACTGCTTTTTTTCTTTTTTTCATTTTCTTTTCCTTTAGGGCAAATGTTTAGCTTATAACTAATGCTCAGATTATTCTACAAATGCATCTGTTCTGGGGCAGTACATTCAAGTGCAAACCTTACTGGTCTCTCTGCAGACTGAAATTATCCAGGGAACTCAAGGATGGGTAAGTTCCACTCCCACAAGATTCCAAGTTAATTGGTTTGGGCGGGACCTGGAAAACTGTTTGTTAAGCTAACATGAAGAGTGGGACCCATTGCTCCCCACAGAGGGATGTGACCACAGCATCTTGTCTCTGCCCCACCCATGTCTTCAACTCCAGTCTTTTAGATTTCTTCTTATTGAAAAAGAAATGGTGCTTTAAAAAAGAATGGCATATGGCAAGGTTCTTATCTCTCCCTTGGAATGATACCAAGCTCAAAGTTATGAAAACCAAAGCAGTTACTTTTCTAAGACGTCACGTTTATATTAAGCCCAGAAATTGTCTTGAATTTATTACAACAAAGATGAACTATGGAAGGCATATAGGATATTGCAATTATTCCAATTTTTTTCCACAGCTCAACAATAAGGCAGGCTACAGGCTCCTGGTTAATGATAGTGAAACAACAGTAACTTTCATCTAAGGTAGTGGTCTAGAATTTGGGCTTAAAATACTTACATGTTAGAGAAAATGAATAAACAAACAAACAAATAGATAGCTAAATAGATAAATAAATAAATAAATAAATAAATAAATAAATAAATAAATAAATAAATAAGCATAGAGGACCCAAGACATCACAAAATCCCTCCCCTCTGATAAAAACTCCCCTTTATCCAACAATGAACACAGATGAAACAACCTGAGAATCGTCCTGCCTGCCTTATGTGTACAAAGGGCGCTCCAAAATTTATTGAGATGCCAACTTTGCCTTGAGGAGACCTCAGTCCTGCAGTGGATGATCAGGTCACACACAAGTGGACTGCGACCTCAGAAGCAGTGAGTTTGTCCTTAGGGAGACAGACAAGCCGTGTCCTGATGAGAGCAAAGGTACTACTGGCCTTGCCATTGGCTGAACAGATAGAAGAAGCATAAAGAAAGGCCAGCCCTGAAGGATAAAGGAGGAAGAGCCTGGAACGGGTTCATGAATAGAAGTAATGAGATCAAAAGCAGGCCTGATGTTAGTCCCAGATTCAATCATCCAGGATCATTGCCTGAAAGCTTCCTGTGGTCCTGGAATTGGGCTAATCTCCATGCCTTAGAGCCAGGTGACTGTAGGCACAGACTTGACCAAAATCACAAATCCTGGCACTGGCTAAAAAGGAAAGAGCATTGAGTGTCTCAGGATGTGGATGTCTGGGAAGATAACAACGTTGACACAAACTTAGAAGGAATGGTATGTCTCAGTGAAGGGAAAGTCAGGCTCACTACAGAGGCAGACAGTGGAACTAGAAATATAGAGGGAGGAAATGCCCATCAGGAGTTGTGTTCCATCAAATACTACAGAAAGGATAAGGAAGGAAATTAGTTTACTGGAATGTAACCATCAAGTACAAAAGACTCTAGAATGGTACCTATATAATTTTCTTCCTCTATCATCTACAGCCCTGGAAGCCATATTTACTTCTAAGGCAAAGTTGTGGAAAAACAAGAAAGTGAATTCTGGATTTGAAAACCTTAGGCAGAACCGATTTTGGTGCAAATAAAGTCGAAGATTTTTTTTTCCATATTTGTAAAATAGCAGAAACGAAGTCAGCTCTTCAAAGGGAAGATCTATGTAAATCGATGACGTTAAAAGAAGCCCTGGGTTAACCAAACACGGCAGCGTCATGACTCAGAAGTCAAGATGCTAGTCAGAGTTCAGATGTCACCTTCGGGTTAAACCAGAGGCATGCATGCTGGATAAAGGGTCACAGTCAAATAACACACTCTGACTCACTAAGCATCAGCTCTCTCCTTTCCATTGTCATCCGGGAATCTTCAACACTAAGAATTCAGGACTGAGATGCACAACCAATCTAACATTTAAAAGCATTCAAACAATAAGATTGTACTCAATAAGTCTTTAGTAACTTTAAACAAATTTGGAACTTATTTGGCAGGAAAAGTCAGCATTATTCAAGGTATCTTTTAAATGGGTATTTAAATAGTTACTCATGCTTTATTTCATTGGATCATTAGCCTAGAAATGTAAGTCATTTAAAAATTAACCAAGTTCCCTAAAGTTATTTAGAATGTCAGTTGTGTCAATATGAGTATATTATTGATCTTTAAAAGAAATGGTCAACACAAACATCAGCCACCTTACTTCAAGTATTGAAATTTTGAATTTATAGGAAAATGGATTTAGCTTTGTCCCCAATGGTAAATTATTGCATATAGAATTGTTTGACTTCATAAAAGAAATGGAACTTGTTGCTCTTGTCACTCTCTGTGACTGGGACAGTGGCTTTTTAATGTCAGAGGAATAGTGACAGGACAATCTACAAAGTGGGAAAGGAGACAAGGAATGGCAGGCAGCATCCACAGATGAGCCGAACGGCCATTTTCTGGTTACACTGGCATGAATCAATTATTCATGACAATTTGAGATGGTGGGAATCTCTATTTCTTAAATTTTCCAGGCCAAGTTCTCACAAGTTCTCAAGAGCCATGGCAAATGTATTTAATTAAATAATGTTCCAAGGCAGAACACATTCTGTATCCGCTCCCATCTCTGTTTCACTTAATGCAATTTTCACCCTCTAATAGCACCATTTGAGAGCTTTAGAGCGATTTCCCCTGATTTTTGTGTATCTTGCTGCTGAACCCAAGAAACTTGGGAAGAGTTCGGCTTTCAGTGGAGAACTGTGTAGCGGTGATTTGCTACTGACTCCTGAGGACTAGTTGAAAGAACCAGGACAAGTTACAGCATTGATTCTTCCCTGTGCTGTGGCGAGAGGGAATAGAGCTTCTGAAAGGGGTTAAAAGGGGTCTCCACAGCCTCTCCCACCGTGTGCACCCTCACCCTCTGTTTCAAGCCACGGACTGGGCTGAAAGCAAGTCTTACCCTTCTATAGGCTGTGGTTGGTGCAGATGGAGAAGCTTCACTGTGCAGAGATGCTCATAGTTCCTCAGCTCTATCAGCTACTCAGTGTTGTTAACTAAGAGAGCAACAGATTTGCCGAAACCCAGAAAAGCCCATTCACCATGCATTGCAAGAATGCAGAGAGAAATAAATTATAAAATTAAGATACAACAGTGTTTCATGCGTAGCAAAACTAGATCCCTGCTCCTTCATGACTACCGCTCCATCCACACCCAGCTTTACTGGCATATAACCTGTATAGATAGCCACAGAGAGCCCAGTTCTTAAAGTAGCCCAGCACTGAGTTTAATGATCTGTTTGCTTAAAATTTACATGGTTTTGGAATAAGAGTTTCTTTCTCCTTCCTTCTATGTGTGTCTTTCACTGTCTTTCTCTGTGTGTCTCTGGTGTCTTTCTGTCTCTGTCTTTCTCTCTCTCTGTCTTTCTGTCTCTGTCTCTGTCTCTGTCTCTCTCACTCTGTGTGTGTCTCCCTCCCTCCCTCCCTCCCTCCCTCTCCATTTGTACTATCGTCCATACCCCAAATTGTGTGGTGGTTTCTGTTCTTTTCAGAACCTGAGCAAAATAATATTAAAATTTCCCAGCCTGGCTATAACCTGAAGCTTGCCCTATATATGTTTGGGTGGGCTCTGACTCTACTCTTTTATTTTTGCTATGTGGGAGCACTTTGGGTTTGTTTGTTGTTTGTTTTGTTTTAATATTATCAAATTACATTTAATATAATAAAATAATTCACTTAAGGAACTGATCAAAAATGCAGCCTAGGTACACACAATATTAAGTGGATACCTTTCACCTACATGTCTGTGCTCAATTTCACCAAACTCTCCAATAGAACTACTGTAAATGAGTGGTCATATACCTTGTAGTAAGAAAATATATATGCAATGCTATATATACAGGATACAGATAGCTATAAACATCTATATCATGAAGGTAATACTCATCATGACATATGTATTTTTTTCATTCCAATGTTGTGTATTTACTGTACTAGATGGAAAAACCTCTTAGAGTCCCATAATAATCAAGGCCAGCAGCTTCAAATGATCGGCATCATTTCCCACCTTTTCGGAGGCTTAGTTTGGAGATATCAAGCCACCGCTGTCCTATCTACACGCAAGCACATACAAACACACGGAAGGAAACAGCGGTATAATCTATTGAGGATGGTCACTACTGCAGGACAGTTCTGCTAGAACCCAGGTGTCGCATACAGGCAGCTAAGGCCCCAGCTTCCTCCCTCACTAGGTCTGTTAACAGGAAGAAACACCTGGACCTCTCTGCTTCCCTACTAGGCCACATGGGACTTTTCCAAAAGCCTCCAAAGCTTTTGTTGAAGTTAGCCCTCTGAGTTTGACACAAACCATTTCAGTTGTTAATCCCCATGGCCACCCTTAGACCTGATCTCACCTAAAATGGTTCCACCTTCATACTGTAAGTCCATATTCATTATATTTGAGCTTATCTTTCCCATCAAGCCATAACCACTAGTCCTATAATATCTTGATTCTGAAACAATAGAAACTTTTCTGGAGTGTTAATTTTTGTTCTTTTGGTTGTAAGCCTCTTCATGTCTTCTCTCCCCTATACCCACAGCTCCTCATTGAATCCCGCTGATAACAGGACCTTAAACACTGTGTCCCATTGTCCTTGCATAACAATTAACATTTATTCGAACCAAAATCCTTGGCCTTGTTCCCAGCACTTGTTTCATCTGCCTGACTTCACCTCACCAAATAATAATGAACCTCGTGAATAATACTAAATGGTTCACATCTGAGCTCCAGAGGCTGAGGCAGGAGGGTTGCCATGAGTTTGAAGCTAGCCTGGAACACATAGAGAGTTCTAAACCAGTCTTGCCTAGAGTGAGACCCTATTGAAAGATCTGAGAGGGAGACTGTTAAGAGAAACCCACTTCCTGTTTCTTCCTTCCTGCAATCCTCTGTGACATAATCTAGACAAAACACCTTCCTTTCTTGTCTCGATTAACTCAACCGTCTTATCATGAGTTATGGAATTCAGTCCTTTTCATTTCTATTTACTTCCCAAAGCATTGCAAAAACAATCTTCCAAAACTAAGTCCGGATTGAAACAGCATAAACCTTATCAGGTCAAAACTCCAACGCCATCAGTCTTCAACTAAGGGAGACTTTCCCTCTCTTCCCTCTCTTCCTCGAAATCACACACTATATGTCCCAGTTTATGGAAAACTTGGACTCCATTCAACTCTTCCCTCTCTTATTTCTAGATCCAAAAATGTGCTGTGTTTTCGACTTGTACCACCACACACACACACACACACACACACACACACACACACGCACACGCACACGCACACGCACACACGCACACACGCACACACACACACACACACACACACACACACACACACGCACGCACGCGCACACACACACACACCCTGTTTCAGTTATCTAAACCATTTTGGTAAAATCACAGGCATGGATTCCTCATGGCTTCCCTCTGCTAAGCTCTCTCTGGTGCCTTTCCCATGTCAGAACTTGGACTTCTCCCATGTAAACATACAGTAGCCCTGCACTTTTCCCTAAGGTATTACTAACACAAGCAATCATCTCAGGAGAAACTGTCTCTCCCACAAGAGCATAAATTTCACATGCAAAAGCTCCACCTGCATAGATCACGACTCGATCCCCAAACGTAACTCAGGAGTAAACAAAACCGTCATAAGGCGTTCTTTCAAAGTTTTATTTCAAGTCCTAATCCCAAAAGTTTCATATAAAACCAGTCTACACACAAACAAATAATATCTGTACAAGTTCTCAGAATTTTCAGATGCAGGAAGTTGGAGGTTGGAGAACTAAAATTATCTAGACCACAGCACTTGTGGTCTCGATAATTAAATGCTATTTATTTCTTCAGAGGTTACCATTTTTTGAGATGATCTCTATGATAATTCCCAGGCCTCAGTTCAAGCCTTTTAGAGGGTTGAAAACTTTACAAATGAGAAGCTAAATCTCAGGTCAGTGCTATGCCCTATCCCCTACCTGCTCTCCAGCTCAACGACATAGCTAGCAAAGAAGGACCAAAAGACTTTAGGATGATCAGGAAGAACTTAAAAATCTGTGGCAAACAAATATATGATGTGGATTAAAAGGCAAATGTCCTAGCATAGGATGACGAACATATACAAATAAATTAGAACAAAAACAGAGGCATAAGAGCAATAATGACAACATGTGTTGTCTTGTGCATAACTCGGGAAACTTTAACGTACAGCCCCACAGTCTTCACAGAAACAACCCATGAGTTCTTAACCTGTAATTGATCTAAAGCAGTGGTTCTCAACCTTCCTAAGGCTGCAACCCTTTAATACAGTTCCTCATGTTGTAGCAATCCCCAACCATAAGATTATTCCATTGTTACTTCATAACTGTAGTTTGATACTATTGTGAATCATAATTCAAATGTGTGATATGCAGGATATCTGACAGGAGACTCCTGTGAAAGGGTTGCTCGACCTCTGAGGATGTCTTACCCCACAGGTTGAGAGCCCCTGATTTAGAAAAGGAAAATGTGGTTGAGGGAAAGATGAAGAGGCATGCATACAAACGCCCATTCCCATAAGTGCAACACAATATGTTTTTACATTCTGTATCATGGTTTATAAGCATCTTGCTACTTTATAATACACTAAAGCTCTTAATCAACTGAATGCAGCAAACCTGTGGCCATGATATCGAGAGGTCTCAGAAAACTTAGTTTATATATCGCAGTGCTTCCAAGCATTTGGCTCAATGGCACCATAATGAGAAGAAAAATATCTTAAAACTCATAGCTCAGCACAAGGATAATACTAATGCCCACTGATGAACTAACTTACCATCCATTCCTGCAATGGAACACAAAGTTACTGGTAGAATCCTCAAAATGACACAATGGGCCTCCTGGTATTAGCGGCTCCATTTAGGGACTAAGAAATAGGAGTTCACTGATGTTAGATAACTTACTCAACACCAGTGGTAAGTAACCATATAGTCAGGATCTTTTCCCTAGCAGTTCATTTCCACTGGCCTTCCCATAACTAATATTGAGATGTTCAACACAAAAGATGAACAATATTTCCCTCCAATTAAGGGAAAGAGCCCAGGCTGAGCATGGAACAATCTACCCTGAAAGTGAATTGTGTCAGGAAACTTCACCTCTACTCTAGAATAGGGTCTAGATGGTTACAAATAACTGAGGAGGTAAATGTAGTAGAACATCCAAAAATGACTCACAACTACACACACCCCACCTGGAAACCAAGCCATTAGCTTGATTTTGTACTAACTGATGATGACATGTTCTGCTCTGGGACAATAAGCAAAGCAACCATGCGAATGAGTGTAAACACTTGGTTAGCGTAGTGAAACACAAGGAATTCACTGACAGCTGCATCGAGCAGGAAAGGACGCTGAGCAGCTCAAAGGTCAGAGCCACTTGCTCCTAGTGCTTCTAAGAGACAGGAATGAGCATGAAGTGTCAGGCAATGCTTGAAATTAATAAGAAGCGTGATTTTTAATAGGCGACATCTACCAGTCCTCGCAAGGTGCTACATCAGTGGGGCATAATTTTTAGTTTCATACAAACAGAACTCCAAAGAAAGGCAAATAATAGTTGTTGAAGAAATGTGCATTCAAACAAGAGAGCTGTGGAAAACTCTTAAAATCAAAACCACTTCTCTCTCTCTCTCTCTCTCTCTCTCTCTCTCTCTCTCTCTCTCTCTCTCTCTCTCTCCCATCGAAATAAGAAATGTTCTAAGTATATGACAGTATGCCCAAGCACCTGCCTTTCTTTCTTTCTGTGTTTTCCACACAGGCAGAATCCCCTGGAGTGATGGAATGGTGTTCATTAAGGGTGATCAGCTCTAAGCTGGCAGAGGCTCAGAAAAGAAATAATAGAGTTCGTAACAGCAGAGCCTGTTGATATGGAGAGGAGATTCAGAGGATGCCAAGAGGAAGGCTTCAAGTAGGAGGGTGAGAGGCAATGGAAGGAGCCTTGGCTCAGTAAGGGCGGGCAAGTGTGAATTAGAGAGCGGCTTGCATTCTCCTGCCAATTAAGTGCTTACTATTATGAGAGCTAAAAACTCTTCAAAATGAATAAATGGGTTAAACAGAATGGGGATTACCATTTAAGTAGAGCATTCTAACTTTGCTTCAGATCCTGGGAATTCTATAAAAACCACAAAGGAGAGAATTAGCTGAACCAAACAGTTTAATTTAATGGGAAATTTATTTTAGAAGAGAGGCTGAGGAAAATTTCTGGAGTTAAGTAATGGCATTTAGAATTAGAGGCATTTACGTACAAAGCAGTATCCATGGATAAAGTTAAGTAACAGGAATGTTCAGAAAGACCTAGAAAAATTTGCAATAGAGACCTCAGGTACTTAAGAAGAGGAACAAAGAAAAATGTAAGCGCTTCATAGGAAATAACCAGGATAGTAGAATTTGACCTAAATTAAACCAAAACATTGTTGACACATGCTACCTGCCTGCCAATAAAGGTACGTGTGTACATACAAGTACATTCACATGTAAATGCATATACACAAACATACATGTAAACACATATGTATGCATCTGCATATATACATATAAACATCCCCTCCTATCTAAGTAACCACCCCAAGATCACTTCTTTTCAATTATAATTAAAGCATGTAATGTTGCCAATTACTTTTTATGGATTTGCGTGTATTACAGATTAAATAGAAAAATGAATATTAACTAGGGTGTCACTTCACTGCAGTGTCTATTTTAAGAACTCAGAAAACAGGTGCTTATTAAAACAAAGGACTACTAAAAAGTATAGGTTCAAATTATGCAGCATACCATATATCCTCCTCTAAGGGGAAAAACTTAGGTCTCAGCCCACGCTCTCAGGGAAAACAAAAAATTTATATAAATTCTAGAATCTGAAATAAATCCCCCCAAATTAAATTATACTCAAAATATTTTCTCAGAATATGAATGCTTCTTAAGCATTTTAAGGGTCTCTTTTTTAAAAATCATAAAATAGAAAAGCTTTCCAACTTAAAATTTTCCTCAGAAAACCGCTATTGTGCTTTTAATTCTTTGCTAATTTAAGACTTAAAAAAAATAACAAACATAAGAAGCTCGAGCTGTCTTTTTTTTTCCATTTAAATTTTGTAAGAAAGATATTCACACAGCACATTCCTGCACTAGACTCTGCGTGGCCTATTTATTCAAAGTGTTTCGTTCCATATGGATTTCTTCTTTTATTTATTACTTCCAGAACGGATTTTTTCTTTTTCTCTAATAAGTTAGCAACTCAGGGACAACAGATTTGAAATACAACCCTTCAAATCACAGTCCCTGGCATGCCACCTGCCATGTTTCCTCTAGAAGGACTATAGAAAGGTGAAAAACTCAAACATCCACCCAGCCCAGGAGCCAACTCGGTGTGAGCTACAAGCAGGTGGTCCACAGAGGTCAGGGTTAAAGTTCATGGAATAATTTGGAAATATTTCTCTGCTTGGATCTCATCTAGGAAGCCTGAGAATACACCCTCTAATTAGAATGTAATTTCCAAAGCAGCCACTCCCTTCACTTTCCAGGGCTGTTTTATTCTCAGTGAAGAAAAGTGCAAAGAGCCACTTCACATTGCCAGATATCGGTTCATTATAAATTACCTCCTAAATGTCCAATAGAGAAGGCAGCAGGCATCCTGGACAGTGGAGAGAGCCAGTGAGTCACCAGCCCACAGAAACTGCTCTCAAGAGCAGATAAAGAAAACTCAGTCAGATTCAACAGTTACTCTTTGCACTTTTGACTTATGCAGCTGAGCTATCCCATGGAGGACTGGAAAAAAGAGTGGGCTGTGCGTTTGAAACTGTTCCCACACCCCAGCCGTCTTTTTCTTTTCTTTTTCTGATGCTCTCTCAGTCCATCCAGCCAACCTACCGCCTCAGTGGGAACACTCACATCAGTTCTGTAGAAGCCAGCTGTCCTGTTCTTCCACAGCACTCAGGGAGCCACACTGGGCTCCTGGAACTGGAGCGAGCCAGAACTGACTCATGGCTGACGTTCACTTCCAGCCTTGTGGAGATTTGAGCCACCAGCTCCCTTTCCGAGGCCCATTGTTCTTATAAAAAGGTCTGCTGAGCCTCCACAAGGCCCTGAACAGTAAATCAAGAAGAAAACACCCATCTCCCCTAATGTGGGAAGCAGACATTGACTTAAAAAGAAATGGCTGAGGACTCTGTTGGGGAAGTTCAAGAAGCAAAGGCAGACAGACAGCTTCATCAAGTCCTAAATCAGGGAGATAGACTAGCTTTTGCTCTCACACTAGGAGACTTCTTGATGCTGGCTGGGATGGAGTCACATTTAGCATGCTCTAAGTTCTTCCACTTCAAATGTTTCTTATACATCCAACAAGATAGCCTTCATCTACAAAAGCCTGACTGGGAAACTAGCAGAAACACGAGGGTTTGGAATTTTTAATCCTCATTCTGAGTCAGATGTTCACCCACAAGTATTTAAAAATGCTTGCCAGCTCGGGTTTCCAGTGCTATTACAGGCTGTGGTTATTATTTTCACAAGTCTATTTAACTGCCAATGGTCACCGCAGCCCTCCCATAGGAGGTGATAGACCTCCCTATCTCTAGATTCTTTCTGTGAACATTAGTAGAGACCTAAACACTTGTTCCCAAATGCTCTCATGGTACACACTGCATCATTAGCTCACCAAGGAAACTATTCCCTGCAATATTTTTGATTCGTGTTGGTAAAGACAATGGAAAGAACAATTCGTGTTAAATCCTGTCTTTTAGCAATATGAATTCTGTGTCTAGGATGAGCGCTACCAAGTAGCAAAAAAGCTTTGTAACACATTAATCCAAATCTCCAAATCCTTATGCCACAGTGTATTTGGGGTTTTGCCTTAGGTGATCTTATTTACATTATTTTACTGCGGGCTTGGGAAAGAAAACTGGAGAAATAAATTAAATAAATGGAACTCTTACAATTCTGCTTCTCCAGAGAGTAAGAGAGAGAGAGAGAGAGAGAGAGAGACAGAGACAGAGACAGAGACAGAGACAGAGACAGAGACAGAGACAGAGGGGGACACATGTGTCCCCGGTAAGTGGAGTTTAAATTCTCTCCTGTATGCCTTAGCTCCAAGTCTAGTTTTTAGGAAATCACATGCAAAATATGCCAACATTTCACCAAACCTTGTTTTTCCCAATTTTAGAGTTAATATTTCAATAAAAGAAGATTAATGTATATTGAGGGATAACTGCTTTCTTCAAATGCTGTTTCTGTGATTCCCCGGAAGAGGCTATATAAATCCTGTTTGTCACTAATTCTGTGTTACATTTCCTTCCTTCCTATTCCTTTCTCTGAGACAAACACATCTCAAACCTAAAGTTAAGAGAACATGTTTGGGGAGCTTTTTTAGAAAGGAAAACCATAAATATCTCTCAACAATAATTTTACTATTATGGCTAATTTTCTGCCAAGTTAATGTTTTTTAGTATTGAGTGAGGGCCAGGAACTGAGCATTCTTCAAAAGAAAGTAACACCAAAAGTTTTGAAGAAAAAGAATATAACACAAGAGGGAATCTATATTATAAATTCTCTGAAATGATGAGTTAAAATTAAATCAGATAGTACAACACTTGAATTCAAGAAATTCATTCTCGGTGCACTCTAGCATACTAATACTTAGACAAAGTAACCATGAACAAGAATTCAGAAGATTTCCTTCTATGCTTTCTCAAATATGACCGTATAGACTCTTCCCGTTGCTAAATTCTTTTCAATGGCAAATGTAATTTGAGCAACCTAGAGAGACTCAGAGACTAGACATAAGTCCCACATCTAAAGCCTCACACTCAATTTTGAACATCCCCTGAAAGATACCACAATTCCTAACAATCTCAGAGTGAAATAATTACACCAATGCTTTATAAAGACTCTATAAAGCCACCTCAGGGGCAAGAGAAGCATCAAAAAGACACAAATAGCAACAGAAAAACAAGTTTGGTATCAATTACCAAAAGAATAGCAAGCACAAGAGCATTTTGTCCTTTAGATTTGATATTGTGTACAACAGGTACTTAAGAATGCCTGATTTCCAATGGGTCCTCACTCAAGAAAGAGCTGACTAAATCTAACAGAGAGTATAATGTTTACAGGCCAGTTATTCCATTCTAAAGAAGATATGAAAGCTCCTAGTGACTTATATCCTAATTTTAGCTCTGATGGTTATAGCACCAATAGAAACACTGTCAGACTTAGAGATGGGTGGCAAAAGGACTTGGGAAGGAAACTGGATATGCTTTCATAGTCATATCCCGGAGTCTCGGAAGTTCTCGCTTAAGAAATACTTACTTCTGACGAGCTCACCAGCTGAAGGATTTTGCCAAATGGACTGGTCCCGCATCAGCCTACACCTGGTGTGACCACTGGTAGCTGGCCTTTTATCTTTCTCAGTATTGTCCTCATTACATGCTTCTGAAAAAGATGAAACATTTATTATCATTTGACGAATGCTACCTGTCTTTCTATATATCGGGGAGGGTTGTTGTTTGTTTGAGGATTTTTCTAAAACAGTATCTCATAGAACATAGGCCTGGAACTCTCCATGTAGCTGATGACCATGAGTTTCTGATTTTCCTACCAGTGCCTCCCAAGTACTGGAATCATAGGTGTGTAGCCCCACACATAACTTAAGTTTTTCTTACTGCTTCCAAGTCTGCCATAGGCTAAGGAAATATATAATATACCATTATTGACTGTTGCATATATTCTTGGCCCATTAACATTTGTTGGGCACCTACTATCTTTTCATCAGTAAGAAAACTTTCTCACACGAAAATAAAACCTATCAAGACCGCAGTAAATAAGTTTTAGCACAGCAAGTGATCTGTCATCACAGAGGAATATAGAAAGGTTACATCAAGGATGAGAGCGAGTGAGTCCATACAGGTAGGAGGCAGGTGAGACAGAAAAAGTATCAAAGGAGAAGAGACTAAAAATGATTGATGGACTTGAAAGGCAGAGCCCAGCTGAATGAGAAGTAACTGGGCAGTGAGGATCTAGGAAAGAGATACAGAGGCCTCTCTATAGAAACCGAAGGAAAAAGTCAAAGAGTGTGCAATGCCTCCTCGGAGAGGCAAGTGTTTAGGATGAGAGGTTGGTATGTAGGATCATGAGTTCTCGGATGGAAAGACAACATGCAAGGAAATGGAATGTCTTGTTGGGAGCATAAGTCAAACAACACACAACCTATAACACAAGGTAAAATGCATGCTATGAAAGGTCCAGAGCACTAAAGGAGTTCAAACAGCCAGGAGAAAAAAAAAATCTCATCAGGATTCGGAGATCAAGAAAGACACTATAGAGAAGGGAGCGTGTTGGATGGTTTCTAAAAGATTAGAAGAACTTCAAAAAGTCACATGGGAGAAAGGTGGAAGAACAGCATGGGAAAACTCCAAAAGCAGACACTTGGGCAAAGGTCCCAGCTCCAGGCTAGGAAGCTCTTTCAGAGGGACAGGAGGTGAGGCTATGAAGTTCTGATGAGGATAGGATGTGGCTATCTGAATGTCAACAGAGGAAAACTGGACTTAATTCAAAAGCAAGGGGGACAAATCAAAGAAGCTATGGAAGCTTTCTGAAATGACTAAGTAAGGCTACATATTACCGGGAGTAATAAACAATCTCAATCCTAACTGATTGGGGGGCCATGATGAATAATTCTATTTTATATAACAGATAAGGAGCTATCCTCAGGAGATGCACTTTTCCTATATCCTTTATATATTCACTAGAGATGAAAGAGATTCAGAGAGAGACAGAGAGAAAGAGGCACAGAAAGAGTCGGAAAGAGACAGACAGAGACAGAGAGAGAAAGAAGACGAAGTGGAGAGGAGAGACAGACTCAGGGAGAGAAAGAGACTGAGACTACCCACATACTCTCACATACGTGAACAGCTGGGCCAGGCTGATGGAGCTATTTGAAAAGGCTGTGGAAATGTTATGAGTTCAAGCCTCAATGGAAGAAATGGGTCACTTGGGGTAGGCCTTGAGGTATCATAGCATGCTCCACCATCCATTCACTTTGGGCTCCCGAAGTGCAGAAGAAATGCAACCAGACAGGCCACTTCCTGTTCCTGCCACAATGCCTTCTTTGCCTGAGGCCTTGTCTTCTATGCCACGAGAAACTGCATTTCTCCACAGTAAACCTTGTCTCCCTTAAGATGGTTCTGTTGGGATGCTTTATCATAGCAACAGAAGAGGAGCTAATACAGGCACTGAAGTGGAGAGTTAGTCAAGTTCAAATAGACAACGAGTAGAGTTTAGCTGAATGGCATATCAAAAACAGTGGTAGATGTGAAAAACTAAGTAAGGTTTAAAAAGATAAGTGGATGGGGTTGAAATGACCAAATGTTTTATCTAGATTTGAGGGTAAAAGATCCAAAGAATGGGAGAACAACTTATACATTATATTCATAGAGACATACGGAGTATAGAAACATTTATTCATTTCACTGGGTGTTGTCCATATCTTGAAAGATAACACATTACCCAGGCTTCATGCAGTTCATAGTCTGGAAGATGAGTTGAAAACTGAGTATGTAAGTGTACAAACCGGAAACAAAGGTATAGCTAGCTAGTCTGCAGGGAGTGGGTGAAGGTCCTGAGTAAATGTGTATCATTGAACATGAGCCAGCCACGTCAAGGACCAAAGCCTAAGACCCATGGAGAATTGGCACATTCCACACCATGTGAGTCTCAGATAGATTGCAAAACCTTCCTCTCGTCCAAGAGTGAATATTCATGGTGTATGCAGAAAATATAGGCCATGCCCTCCTCCCTTACAACCTGAAAAAGAGCTATCCTGTAGAGACTGCTTCTGCTGATATTAGCTAAATCTGCCTCTTTGACTCTTAAACCCTCCATGACTCAGCTGTACGCTGTAAACACTGCCTTCACGTTCCACTGTGTAAAATAAACGAGAGCTTCCAGCATTCCTCGGCTTCTCCACCAGAGACCCCAGTACACCTGATCCCTACTCTGTGTGTGTGTGTGTGTGTGTGTGTGTGTGTCCATGAGTTTTGTTGTCTCTTCACTCTCTTGCTGCTCCAGTCAGGTCAGTCTCTGGCATCTTGCTGGACACACACCATTCATTATCCTCAAATTCCACTGCTGAAGCATTTCCAATTACTGAGCTCATTGGCAGAGAAAATACAGTCTGTACCATTAGGGGGAAGTCGAGAAACTCCATGATATCAAGATACGGAGGCAAAGAAATGAAGAAGACTCAACTCAGACAGAAGTTGTTAGTCAATCTTGTTAACATTTCCAGTAGACTGGAGAAGAACTTTCTGCACATGCAAAAAAAAGTTTCATGCATCACAGAGATTTCACAACAAATTAACAATTCTGTCATAAAGCACATTTCAACACATGAGAAATAGTTGGGTTGAAACCCAGAGGCTAAGATTACGACAAAAAGCAGGGCAGGGAGTGGTTTTAAGCATTTTTTTTTAGACTGCAAAACCATATTCAAACATCATGAAATATAAATGAAAGTATACTAAATCAATATGTTCTAGATTTATGTAACATCTATTCACCATTATCAGAGGGAAAAATGTAATCTTCAAATGATGTGTTAGTTTCAATTAAAACCTTAACTTTCTTAAACAGTTCCAGAATTCTTTACTGCTACAGTCAAGCCCAGCCTTTTGGAGATTATCAGTAAGAAGGACTTTCTCCGACCTCACCAGTTCACAGGAACTGACTTCTCAGCAGTCCTCCGTGCTCACACTGTTAGGAAACTGACTGCCGCCAGGTGTCATGCTAGTAGGCTTGATTCAATTAGTAACTTTAATTGAAGCTGAATGAAATTAATTATATAATTTTGAGCTGTTCAAGTTTAATTCCATTAAAATTAATTCATGAAACCGAGGCATTATGAGGCATTGCTGACTAAAAGAAAATAGGTATGAATAAACCCTCTAGACACACTTGACGCATATTTGAATCATGTCCAATATTCGAGTGCTAAGCACAGACCCTCTCCACTCCTCACAGAATAAATGGCAATGACACATGCTCCATATACTCATGGATTTATGATGATGTAACCTACTCCTGGGGGGAGATGGAGTTTCTTCTACCCCAAATTCTTATTAAGAGACAGTTTATCATGCTTTTTAAAATGAGTTTGCTTATCTGCAAACTCTAGAATTAGATGATTCCTAGTATCCTGAAGTCAAAAGAGGAAAAGAAAAAACTACCACTCCATTTCTCATTAGATTCAAAGGGAAATAAGTCATGTGAGAGTCCTGCGACATCACAATCACCAGGGTGTCCAACTTTGCCTCCTTTGGAAACAAAATGTCTTGGCTTGAAAGCTGGTCACTAGTTTGTCCTGTGATAATCTCCTGTACCCAGCCCAAGGCAAGGCTCGGTAAAGGCTCCAAGTAAAAATTGAAATTGTCTTAGGCTAATTCCTTACTTGTATAAACTAAGCTTCTGTGGCCACTTAAACACGCTAGGAAAAGCTAACGCATGGACACCATTTTACTTGTACTTTACATCTCCTCATCTTAAAGGGATATCAGATATTAGCCTCATAAATAGTGTTTACACTCATCGCTGAAGAAATGGAAGGCAAGGAGAAAGAGGGATTTCGATGATAGACAATCATTCATGTTATGGATAACATCCAAACAGAATCAACCTTGGCAACAGGTTTCAACCAGCTGTGTACTTCTTCAGAGGACTTAGATATTAGACATTTACCATATGACCATTATCAATGTAGGCATGGTACAATGTTTAATAACAAATGATCATTATCAACCCAGGTCTGCAGTGTCACATGTGCATTGGAAAGCTAAGGATTGCTTTTCAAGCCATTGCATTCATTCCGGATATATGAAGATTTGTGGTTGCAATTCAGTTAGTACATGTAGGCCTAGGGTGGAGATCTCCAGCTCCAAGTGATTTCCCTAGCATAGGACATCACTATGCAGCCAATGGGTTCGTCTCCTCTGTGTAGTGAATTACTCTAAACCATGCTTCTTGGTTTTGCTGATGAGTCAGAACCATGCTGAGAACTCTTGCTGCCTATAGATGCACAGACCCTAACCTTAGAGGATCTAGTACACATGGCTTTGTGAATGGAAGAGTGATGTCAAGAAAGAAATGTGTCCAAGCAGGACAGGTAGTAAGATCCATATCTTACTATTCACCTCCTCCATAAAGGATTCTAAGAAATCAAAAAAATGAAAGTTTACCTAATCATCTAATGAACACATCTATATTTCGTTATACTTCATTGTCAGGACAACTATGAAAGTACAAAATCTGAATGATGTATAGTACTAACCAGTTCTACTAATACATGGAGTGGAATAAATATATTTTAGCTACCAAAATTTGAAAGTCTTTTAAAATTAACAAAGGGCCAAAGGATCGGGGTGTACTTGTAGGTATGCAAAGCTTTCCTGTGTGCCTCTTCTACATAGAGAAGTGGCAAACAATTTGTAGATAATCAAGGAGACCATGTCCTACAAAACAAATCTCTTAGCCAGCGAGACCAAACACACTCACATGAAACAATCAAGCCCCAACAAAACAGAAGGTGGTGGAACCGGTCCAGGGTCAGCCTTCTGACTCCAAGGCAGATGGCTGTGTGAACAGAGCAGCCCTCAGCTCCTCCTCCTCCTGAACACAGGAAAACAGAGATGCTTGACTGCCAAGGCCATCTCACACTCTGACAGTGTAACTGACTCTGCATAAGGGTAGACAATAGAATCCAAATTCCCAAACACACTAAAGAATGTTCAGAATGGAAGAAAACATAAAAAAAATAAAATAAAATAAAACCTTTGTAGGCATGGAACTTGAGTTCATTCTTAGAGAAAGTGACAAGCATGAATTATGTTAAAAAAAAAAACTCAAAGGGGTGAAAAAATAAAGGTTTGAAATGATCAGTTTAAGTTCATTATTTCTGACTCCAAAATGACTATCATGATCGAAGTTCAGTATCAATAGTAAGAGGCAGTCTTCACCAATAATCTTGATTGTTCCTGCTGAGGAAGTATAGGAGATTTCAAGTAAATAGAATTTCTATTTCAGTTAAAATTCTATACTAATTTACCTAGCCGGCACTATCCAAATTTCAAACCTTGATAATGGTACTTACTTATCTCAGACACCTGGGGAAATCAAGTAATTGATTCATAACAAGAAAGAAAAGTTAGTAACAAGCAAGAAAAATCTAAAAACATTAAATAAATTGGATAATTTACATAAAATTTATATATGCCATATAACAGCCATTAACTTGATATGTAGTTGTTCAGTAATATTATTTAAGAGAAAGATAAAAATGCTTTGCTTTGTTGAAAGAAAACGTTAATGAATTTCACAATTAGAGTTCTGTCGTGGAAATTTCCAAAAGACTTTAATATATAGTATTTAGTTGATCTTCACAACCATCAGTGATATAATTAGGAAGAAAACAGTTCAGTTTTACAGATGGGAGACACATGGTGTCTCCGAGAAACTATTGAAGTAGAAACACAAAGATAATGAAGGGGATGGCGGGGCCAGAGAATGGAAGAATCTTGTGACCCAGCTGAGTTCAGCAGAGAAAACTCATTACTCACTCAGCCCTTCTCAAACTGTCTGGAATGACACCACAGGGGAACATGGCCTGCTCTTAGTCTGGTATGTCAGTTAGGTGTTCTTTGTTTTGAACTTGAATGTGTCATCAGGTAATCTATACAGTACACAAAAAACAGTGAACTCAATTCCTTCTATTAGACAAATCACTTGAACTATTAAACAAGAACGTGCCCACCAGTTTATACACAAACAAATGCATCATTCTAATAGCTAATATATGTGTGTGCTATATTCATGTGTACTTGAATGTGTGTGTGTGTGTGTGTGTGTGTGTGTGTGTTTGTGTGTGTGTGTGCTCACACATGCGCTCACCCATGTGTGTGGTGTGAAGATGGGAAGCTGACACTTTTCCTACATCGTTCCTCCACTACTTGTTTGTTTGTTTGTTTGTTTGTTTGTTTGTTTGAGACAAGTTCTCTCAGTGAACTGGAAGCTTACCATCTTGGTTGCCTTGGATCCCAGGGATGCTCCTCTGTCTACCCCTGCAGGGCTGGGACAAATGTGTCACATGCCTAGCTTTAGTGTGAGGTCTGCGCCTCTGAACTTGGGCCTTCACACTTGTACAGCAAATACTTTACCCATTGAGCCATCTCTCCAACCCTAATAAATGAATGTTTCCCACAAACCATAGTAACAAAGGAATACGGACTTGCTTCACAGTGAGCTAGGATTAGCGATGTTATTGGGCAAAGATGCATGATTAAATTTGAAGACACTACAAAGTTCTGAATATACACAGCCTTCCAAGATGTGGGGATAATGCTGTCGTTTTAAATCTGAGACGTATTCATCCTTCCCTGGCAATAAACAAAGATCCCTTTACAATCTCCAGGACAGACATACTATCCCTAGTTTATACTCTGCACCAGAGAAATACTTAGTAGCACAAGTTTGAAAGCAGTTTGCCACACCAACGGGACCACTACTAATTATGTGAATGCTATAAAAACTATTCTTTGTTAAGATTTTTTTTTAGCTTTAAAATGAGAAAAATAATGTAACTAGAACATAGGTTATATCAAGTATATGAACTCATATCTAGAAAGCAATGTCTTGTTCACAGTAAGAGCTCATCCACGGGGACTATTACTGTTCTTTTAGATAGTCATCTTTCAAAGTCCTGCTATAAAAATATCATGAGGTAAGCTGTTGAGGTCAATAACCACTTGGTAATCCCTTTCTGAAATACCACACAAGCAACATGTCTGTAAATTGACTAAGGAAAGGTAATGTCCTATGGGAAGTTGCGGAGTTTTGTTTTGTCTTTTGTTTTTTTGGTTTTGTTTCTGTTTTCCTTTGTGGACTAGGCCGTTTCAAGAAGAAACGAATACTTTCAAGTCAAATCCATGAACAAATTTGGATGACTGCATCTGACTTAGCAGTCTGTAGCCACAGAGTCTGGGTTTTCCTCAGTCTTTTCTAGTATTCTGTTTAATATTTTTTTTTCTTTTTTTAACATACTATCATGTCCCCTCAAATATTCTCCCGAAGTAGGCAAGGATAAACTCACAATATGTTGTCCTCTTGTTGTCTATGTGGTATTTGCTTACTTAGTGGGTGTATAAACAATGATAGAGCTCAGAAAACTATCCTCACACGCCCTCTTAAATCTTAGTAACTGTTCAATGCCCTTATCATTTACAGAAAAGAAAATACAAATCTCTGTGTTAAAATTTAGGGACTGATACAAGTTAAGCTTCATATACACCAATTAAGTGCTCAGTAATCTTTAACAGATACAGTTTCTAAAATATCAATATTGTCAGACTTTACTAACCTCTATCCCTCCCTACATCCTCCATCTATAAAACTTGTCTCCTACAGCGTCATTTCATTATCCATTCAAAACCCAGACGATTGTATTCTAGTTGACAACATCCTAAGAAATCTGAGGCGAAAAATCCCTAAGAAACATGAAAAAAAAAAAAAATCTGTGACTATCTTTTCCCAGTGGCTCAGAACAATGTGGAAATTCTGCAAATATAACCTTTAAAAACTAAAAACAAAGTTAAGCCAGCTCTCAGGAAGACCCGGGGCCTGGAATTTCACTTCTTCACTGATCCAAAAGGAAAACAAAACAAAACAAAACAAAACAACAACCCTGAAGCCTAATGACCTTTACAGAACAATGCAAATCCAACTTTCTTTGTCCTTTCTTCCCAATGGATTACAATCTCCATTTCCAAAAAGCACGTAAGATCATATAAATAACCGCAGTAACATACACTGGTAGACAAACAGGCATATAGATAAAGGTTCATGATTTTATAAACAGAAAAAGGCATGTAATCACAGATAAATTATGTGTTTATGGATTGAACTGAATGCTTAAATCAATTCGGTTAAGTCACTGTTACCTGTATTCTGATGAGACTTTTCAGCAAGCTCTGACATGAATTCCTTCAGGAGGAATTCAGAAGTCTAAGGTCTGATTGCATTCAAAATTGGAAAAAAAAAACAAACAAACTGAAATGAAACAAAAAAATAAACAAAGCAACTATAAATGATCCAGCTTATCTATTGAGGGAGCCAAAGGAAAATATGCATAAGTAAAATGGAAATATTTACAAAAATAGAAATACATAATTGAGTATGAACATTAAGAAAGGTATAAAATGCATTGGTGGTTTACAATATGTTGTAGTAAATCAGAAAGGGAGAGAAAGATACTACACTGTGCATGTTTAAACGAGGTGGGAGTGGCAAAGGGCGGGGAGGGGATAGGAGGGTTAGAAAGGGAAATTTGGAAAGGGAAAGAGAATGTATTACCTCTAACATCTTAATCTCTAGTACCTTTACGCTCCTAATCTGGTGAACGTACTTTTAAGTCACCTGATCCTGAGTCTTGGAATTCTCAAGTTTAGCAATGTTTTCTCGACCAGGAACACTCAGCCTATAGCCAAACATTCAAAGGTTCATGGAATGTCGCATTCTTGTCTTAGAGGCCTCCAGAATGACTCATGACAGGACCTCAGATGAAAACATCCAGTACTCACCATCCCCCAAGAACTGACAAGAGACACAGACATTGGTCCTTCAGGGGAAAGGAACCTGCTAGAGCAGAACTATAGCAAAGCTACAGTTACCAATCACTTTTATTCAAAGACCTCCACCATGACTAGCTAGCACCATTACCCATATCACTTGGATTGATTTGCTTTAGTTTATTTTTCACAAAGTTGACAAGCAATCAAATCTACATAAATGTTTATCCTTGCCTTATGTGACTGCCATGTCTTTCAAAATGTCTCCTGTTCTCTCTCCCTTGTGATAACTACCTCAATTCATTCTCTGGATTTGCACTCCAGTTGACTTGATGGACCCAGTGGTCTTTCTTAACCTTACCTAGAAGACTGAAGGTTGGGAAAACATTCTGTGTAACGGCCTGCTGACATCCACACACGGTGTCCACAGTAGCTTCCTTACTTAGCTGTCTATGAACACCGTGCAGAGTGAACTTGAACTCTGCCACCTTCCCCTGTGTCAGAAGGATGACACCCTCATCTCTAATCTTGTCAAGCTTCCCTTTCTTTTCTTTACTCCTCCTTTTAAAATTATTAGTGTGTAGTGCTCAGACTACATCATGGGTTTAGTTGTGACATTTGTGTTCATGCACATAATGTCCTTTAGAATCCTTCTTTCAGTAGTCTCAGTTTTAAACAGTTTTCTGTTAGCTCGCGGTGATTTGATCAGGACCAAATTCCTTTTCTGGTTCTCTGGCCAAGCAATGAACCCTTATTTGGCACCTTTACAAGAATGAAGGGCACCGGGACTCAACAATGAGCCTAGGGGGTTGTTTAATCTGTAACAACATTGCAAAGCTCAAGACTCTGACTTTGAAGTAAATGAAAAAGAGAAGACAGAGCAGGCCATGACAAGTTGTGGTAAGGACACAAACAGAATAATGATGTATGAATTAAAATTATATTAACATTGATTTCTTACATGGCCGAATGATTGATAGGAGATTTGATTTAAAGTCAGAAGGTAGAGTCTCTGCTAGTTCTCAGAAACTTAAACCAGAAACCTCTCAAATAATTCCCTAACTCATCTTTGGGACACTCTCAGCCCTACCTCTGGGATGCTACATTTGTTCAATGCTCCTTTAAGCCCACAATCTCTATCATCTCTTTACCTTTCACCCATTCTGCAGCTACAGGATTACACTCAACAGCTCCCTTATCTTAGATATCCTGATAGGCCTAACAAACATCCTTACAAAGGAAATACAGTGATTTCCCAAATCCCTCACAGTCTTCAGTGCTTCCTGCCTATTTCCCTATTGAAGTCCGAATCTTAGGCAATGGTAGAAACCTAACCATGAACAACTTTTATTTTCCAGTTTTCCTTGTTTCTTAGACATTAATCAGTTACCATTTCTGCTCGTTAGGAGTTCCCTCCCACCTTCTTATAAATCTCCGTTCACTGACAGACTGCCCATCTGTTTCCTTCCCAAGGAGTACTTCCCTTTCAGAAAAACTCAACGCAGTGTTCCTTAGATCAAGAATTACCCAGAAACTGTAGTTTCTGTTCTCAGATTATGCTATTTGGTTTTATATGTTTCGTATGAAAATTATGTTAAACACTTGTTTGCTAAGCAAACAAACAAAAAGAAATGCTTTTCACACTGCACACTGGCCAAGAGCTCCTTTGCAGTTTTCTGGTGTTTGATAATTTATCTTACTTTTTACGGAGAAGTGATATGAAACCTTTCAGGAAAAAAAAGGACTTACTAAGGAGTCTGCTTATAACTTGAGGAAAATAAGAAACCAGGTTTATATTCATAAACGCTCTAAAGGTCGGAAGCTGCCCCATCATGAAGCAGATGAGGAGAGCTATGCTTTGGGGAAGGAAGGCAGCGCTGGCTCCTGATACTCTGCCACCTAACTTCAGAGTTTCTGGCACCTGCTCTACCAAGAGTTACCTCGTTCTGAGTGTCAGCTCCGCACAAATTCAAACCAACGTAAAGGAGTAAAGAAATAAAGCTTAAGATCTGTGTCATGCATTCTTCAACTGATGTCACCAGCAACACAAGCCCAACAAAAC
Organism: Mus pahari; assembly: GCF_900095145.1. Classification (NCBI taxonomy): domain Eukaryota; kingdom Metazoa; phylum Chordata; class Mammalia; order Rodentia; family Muridae; genus Mus; species Mus pahari. The sequence goes on along the minus strand of NC_034591.1, from coordinate 36,407,662 downwards.
CAAACCCTGCCCATCACCCTGAGAGTCTGTCCCACTCACTACACTTTCGGAGAAGCTCCAAAATGCAATCACAACCACCATAGTGAAAACTGGCATCAACTAATCTGTCACATCTTCTTGTTGTAACCTTCCAGCGGTATGTAAACAAAGATGGCAATTCCCTTTAGCAGACCTCACATCCTCCCTCACCAATTTGCATATGGCTATATGCCTTATAGGTACAGCTATGCACATAAGCATTCCTAATCTTCAAGGAACCATGTATATAGCAGGTGCACAAAACACTTGGGAACAGGGTCTTCCCTTTCAAATGTCAATACTAAGATGTATGTGCTAGCATAAAACCTCATTTCCAGCTTCATTCCTGAGACTACAAAAAGATAGAGCTGAAAGGCACATGTATGTGAATCATCTTTGTTCAGATCATGTGGGCGTGAATCTGAAAACAGAAGTAGACTGCAAGTCGAAACCACAAGCAAAATGAACGTTTTCGGGTTAAAATAGTAAGTTCCTGCTTACTGGAGTTTGGGTGATCAGAATTAGAATTATGAACTGGAACTCCTACTTCAGAGGCTTAGGGTTGAAGAGCATTACTCCTCCTGGGTCTGCATGCTAAGGTGAAAAGAAGAGCTGGACTTTTAAATCCTTTCGGGAAGAGCTACTGTTACTGGCAAGAAGGACGGAGCAGGAAGGGAGAGAGAGGAGGAGGAAAAAAAGGAAAGAGACAGATCTAAAATACTGGTTCATATACGCAACCTCTCTCAGAAATAGAAGGGCTACAACCTCTTCAGTCTGCCCCCAGGGGATCACCAACATGAAAATCAACCCAAAGTCTAGAATCGGGTGATGCACACAGTTGCCTTTTAACAAAAGCTGAACACAGATACTTAGGGACAAAAACAGAAATCACCCAGTTTAGCCTCAGCCTTCACAAGAGACTATCTACATTATCTCATGCAGTTAGATGGAATATTTTCCCCTGTTGTTTGTTGTTCTAAACAACTTTCCATTTTCAACCGGCATAACTGTAGACTAGGTCAATTTATGTTTCCTCATTTTTCCCCCACCCTTTTAATACTATGAAAATATAATACTGTTAAAAGACACTGTTATTCGGCTTTCTTTCCATGAAATCATCTCAACCAGATCCAGGAAATAAGGTTGAAAGAAACAGGAAAAGCCCTAACACGCCCCAAAATTCCACAGCTTCCCTCACAGCTCTGTAAAGGTCACTGGATCATATATATCAAGTCCTTGAAGGCAGACTGACCAGACGAAGCCGCCCTCCCTCTGCTGGACTCTTCACCTGCCCGTGGCAATGTTTGCTAGCTGGTGAGCTTTTCTTCACTCTGTTCCTACTCCCTTCCTCTCTGCTCCACCTCTACCAACCTGAAATGGTGTCCAATGAGAACAAAGACACTCCAGCCATATCTGGATCTGTCCTTTGTCCCTCTTTCTTCCATGGCTTTCTGAAACCCTGCCAATTCCCAGTTCGATGCCAATTCCACAATCCATTCTCTCTGCTTCTATTCCCAAGCTCCCACAGGATCCCTTCTGAGAGAGGCAGTCAGCCATGATGAGCCCTGTCCAGCAGAATTCATGCCGCTCATTCTTCACTAAGCCCTCAGCCTCACTGAGGTTTGCATCAGTTTGATTCCCTCTTGAATACGTTCCTCTTTCAACATTTCCCACAAATCTCCAATGTCTTGACTCATCCTGACCTCCCTTGCTCTTTACAAATACTACCATCTACTTTAGCGAGAAGAGCTGGGCCTTCAATAGTCTCTTTTTATCTAATTTTCTCCAGATTATCATATAATCTTTTTCTCCCACACCATTTCAAAGGGAAGCTATCCCAACTCTCTAAACCCTTTCTGGAAATTGACCCTTTGTGCTACAAGTGCTCAAGACACAACACAGACACCCAAATCAATCCATGTTATATTTTGATGCCTCTTTCCTGAGTTTTCTTCAAAGTAAGGTGAGAATTCTCAACCAGCCACTCTGGGAGAAGCTGTCTATGCACATCGTTCATCCTTTACAAATGACAATTCTTACCTCTTGTAACCACTAAATATCACTAAAATACTCAATACTGCTGGAGAACCATTATACTCCTCTTCTGTATTTTTTTTTTTTTTTTTTTTTTTTTTTTTTTTTGTGCTTTAATCCAAGGTTCAACTCTTACCTCAAGATTTCATCCCCTCCCAGACTCTGGAGCCCACTGTCTACCTCCCTGATGGTGACATTCACCTCCACACAGTTACAAAGCCAGTTTTTGGCTACTTTCTGGTGACTATGATTAATAGAAAGCTCCCTGGACTCAACATACTCAAAACAAGTCTTGAAGGCTCTTGCATGTTACCATGCTAGTGACAGAGCAAATCTATAGCTGGCCTTAAATTCCTACCTTTGCAACAGCGTCCACAATATATATTTTACAAAATAATGCCCATTTAATTCATCAACAGGTATGAAAACTATATTTGACACCAAAAGAATCAAAGATTATAAATATCAATGGGTCCTCTTAGATAGGCAAGGGTTATCCTATTTTTACTGCTGCTCTTAAATATGTTTCCTCAGTGTCCCCTGCCCTGGTGCTGTCCCAGACCTATTCTTTTTCCAGACTACTGTAGTTACCCTCTAGGCAATTGCCAAGAAGTCTTCATTGTTTCCATTGTCATTTTCTGCTGTTTCGTGAAACCCACACAATTTTCTTTCTGGAGTACCCGATCTTCTGTAATCTACCCTCCCCAGTGAGTCATGCTTCCTACTGTCTCAGCAATAAGTCCTACAACCATGCTTCCTAGCCCACGTCACATTACATCTTCCTGAAGACTTTGCCAAACTAGCGATGATTGGCGTCTTCCGATTTCTGTCACTGAACTTTCTTTGTGCCTCTATTATGGTACATAATAGTGTGTGTGTGTGTGTGTGTGTGTGTGTGTGTGTGTGTGTGTGTGTGTGTGTGTGTGTGCATGTGTGTTTATATGTATACATATACATGTATGTAACCATATTAACATGCTAGTCACTTGCCCAGTTCTTCCAGACTAAACCATAAAACAGATTTTTCCTACCATTCAATCCAGGCCACTCAGACTCTCCAAATACTTAAATCAATGCATAGGTTAATCAGTTTTAACTCATTCCTTCTTGCTTGCTTCCTTCCTTCCCTTTCCTTTGTTATTAAAACTTTCTAGTTTGCATTCCTCAACTCATTTGACTCTTAGCAAAGGGAGACACAAACCAGTGCCCACAAGTCTTGCCCTCATGGAGCTAATCTTACAAACTGAACATTACTCCCTTCATGTTAGGACTTTGGCTTTCAATGTGCCAAAAATTTCCCCACATCCCCTTTAAATCCCAACATATATATATATATATATATATATGAAATGTTTTAAGACATCTTCTATTATTTTGTTTTGATTTGTTTTGTTTTTGTTTTATTCTTTCTTACTTGTATGTGGCCACCTTAGTTGTAACAGTATATTGTCTGGGATTTATCATTTAAAAAAATATGAAAGTTTCAATAAAATTTATTTCCAACAATCTTGTGAGATTTCTTTTTAGGGCTCTAAATATAATTTACTACTATTTCTAGGCAAAAATGTAATCCAGGCACCAAGAGTCCAACATACAAATGATCAGGACCCCTGTGAAAGGTAAGAGCTGCCCCTGTGTGTTGCTGCACAGTAGCATCTCCAAGAAGCTATGGAAGGATGCAGGACAAGAATCTCCACTAAGGTGGCAAAGGGAATCTCCAAATCCTATTCATTGTGAATGAATCGAATCGAATGCCTTCGATTTCCCCCTCATGACTCTTTTATGCTGTTTAAGGCATACTTTATTTTAGAATATATGGCTTCGAAGTTCAGAAATACTTTAAGATTGAATTGAAATATAAAACCAAAATTGGGGGGGACCTCAGTAGAGAGTTTTCATGGGTGAATAAAATTTAAAATTAGGGCTGTTTTTATGACTTTTTGAAGAGTCTCTGTTGCACTCTGACTTCCTTCTACCCCTCCCAGCATAAAAAGAAAGGACTACTCTCTATTTAAAAGTCAATAAAATGGGTATTTTTGTGGATAAAGGCTCTATATTAATATATCTTAGACAGAATCAAGTACCTCCCAGAACTTGTGCAAATGTAAATTCCCTGATTTTCAACCCAGAAAATCTTATTATGCACCTTAGTAAGGATGAATTCCTGTTGGTGCTCAAGAAATAATGATAGGAGGTTTTTTTCTGTCTAAGCGTTACTGACTTTTGGAGCCAGGCTATTTATTATTTTGGGACTGTGCTATCATGTACCCTGCAGGATGCTGAGCAGTATCCCTGCCCTCTACTCGCCAAATGTTGGTGACATACATACCCTGCCATATTGGGACCACCTAACATGTTTCTAGATGTAGTCAAAAAATCTTCCTGGGGTCAAAATCATCTCCAGTTTAGAACCAATGAAAGAAGCTGTCCATAGATAATAAATTTTGAGAAATGTCATCTTTAAAAGAGATAAAACAGCATGACAAAAGTGAAGAAATTCAGATATGTAAAGCTTACATTATATACATTGAAACAAACAGGCTTCCCCAAAAGGAAATCTGATTAGCTCTATAAACTCCTGACAACTCAGCTAAGCTTCTAAGACTGAGCTCCTCTTAAGCAGTTTCAACTTGAAGAGCCTCTCCCTCACTTCTATTTTAGATTATTTTTAATTAACTTCACTGGCATTTTGCATCCTGCTATGAAAAGTCCGCCTAATAGTCTCAGAGGACTCTCCCTAGAGACAAGAGTACATTAAATCACACATTATCACATTAAAGTATACACCAGCACTGAGTCCAACAGTGCTCGCCTTGGCAAGTGCTCTGGGGTGGGGGTTGGGATGGAAACGGGTTCCAGTGATTCACACTACCCAGAACCTATTAACTTCAGTGCATCTCCCCATGTGACAAGGTAGTATTGATTCACTACTGTAACAGCATTTATCACCATGGCATACATTTTACTGTTTGTGCTCCACCTGATTTCTTGTTTGTCGATGTATATGGGGCAATCGCTGTATTGAGAAAGCCACTTAAATTCTTTGGCAGTTCTTCTCCTCATCTAAAACCATAACCATTTGGAATAAACCATTTCTAAAGATCCTGCTACATATAAATCACAAACTTCTGAATGTAGCACTTAGGTAAAAGGCTCTTTCGATCACAGTACTGCATGATAGCAGAAAGAGCATTCAAATGCTTAATCCAAAAGAAAATGCAATGGCAACGCGAGAAATCATATCTACAAACCCATTTTCTTACGAGAACAAGCGAGGCCCAAATGACCTTTCAACTACCAAGGAATTTCTACAGGAATTTTGAATGAGAACATAACTCAATATTTCAGAAGTTGACTATAAACAGGAAAATCATTTTAAAAACCTTTACTTTCTGTTTGCAAAAGCAGAAACAACAAATCAGAAGCCCAGAAGTCATATTCAACCTCCAGATGTGGTTGGTTCTTTGCCACAGGGGAAAATAAACACACACACACACACACACACACACACACACACAAAACTGACTCAATTTGTTACTATAAGATGATGATACAATACACATATGCATCTAGATTTCCAGTAGCCCTCAGGACATCAGAAGATATGAACCCACATGACAGTACTTAACTAGAACTAAGTTGGGCTAGCTCCTGGCCCACTTCCTTTCCTGGACACTGAATCCCACAAATACCTTTCCTGTCACTTTCCTGGTCCCCATTTACAGCGTGTAGCATGCAAGCACCTTACTCTGTCTGTAACAATATTATAGATAATAGCACTATAATATCTGTAATGCGTTCAAAGCAACAGAAAACAATCACAGAAGCACATCAGAAAGGTAAACGTCCAGGGCTATTCTCTCAGTAAAGAAAACCTTGCCAACTCAGTGCTGAAAACTGCAACAAACTATTCTTTTACATTTCTCAACATCACCTTAAAGGTTATAGAACTGGTCCCAGATTTTGATTAGGAGGTTCAAGCTATATTTTAAAAATCCCTATAATTACTTCCAATTTTTAAGAATTACACCTTGGGTTAACATAGAGAATAGTTCATCACAACATACTAAATCTGGTTTTACATATATTAAGTACACATATAGTAAGTATGTTTAACTCAGCAGAAGACATGTCTCACAATCTTTTTTTTATTCTTTTTGCAAAATATCTTCTATAAATGTCCCTCAAGTGTTATATTTTTCTTACTGAATTTAGTGTGCAGAATTTTAAAACTAAAGTTTGATTAACTGAACACTAATGTCTCACTGTGCTCAGACACTGTTTTGTTCCCAGCGATAGGGTGAGCAGGTGGCACTAATGCAGGAAGGCAATGTTCACCTGCAAAAGGACATTGATTTTTCCATAGAGAGAGATGCACGCTGTACACAACTAGTGGTTAACCTCAGGCCCTTTTAGATATCTTCCTCCTTGTGTTCAGATCACCTGACACCAAGCAGCTTTGTACTGCCCAGGTACACGGGATACCATGCCAAGTTCTTCCAGGAGATCTTAAACATCCCCATCGTTAACACTAAATTGTGTGCGTATTGACTATTTCCAAATCCAATCATTTTACCTGGAGCGTTCGTGGTTGATTTTGGGCGTAAGCATTGCTTACCAGCAGTGATTAATGATTCAAGTGGGAGTGTAAAGAGCCTATAGAGGAGTGGCTATGACTGTGGCGGGCAGGCATAGCTAATGACAGGGAGATGACAATGTTGACAATAGAGTGTGTGTAAGACGGCCGCTTCTGAGAAAACATGTGTTTATCAGTCTGGTTCTGTGCTTTTCTACAGCTAATCACTTGGATTCTCTCTGTTTAGGAAAAGAAATGAGTCACTCTTCTAAAACAAAATGATAAACATAACATTTCAATTTAAGCTTGGATGTTTTCTGCTATTATCTACTCTGGCAAGAACAGCAACTCCTCCCCGCCCCCCTTTCCCCCCTGAATTAAAAAGAGAAGAAAAAAATTAAGGCAATATATATTTGGGTACTGGGAGACAAGATTTTAGACATGCTTAAAATCAAGAGTTTTGGAGACCTGGAAAGTTATCTGGTGTCTGCCAATCAGAAATGTCCTCATTTGAATTGTCCTTACTGGAAAAGGTAAGAGAAATGAACAGTCTGGTTCTGCCACCAAAGAGCACCTGAAGTCTATTACCTTCAAAGAATTTTAAAATGTGGTTATGGAAGCTTCCCAGAAGCAAAAGATGTTGTTTTCCCTTTGGAAGAACTCAAAAGAGTTAATTCATTCTTGGAACATATTTATTCCAAAACAAACGTTATTGAAAACATACGCAGGAGCCATTCCAAAAGAAGCTGGTCTCAGAAACCTGGATGCTTAACCTGGGGGTCAGAGTACCCCACAAGAACCAGAAAGATGAGGCGAGCCCACGCTTGCTCAGAGAGCAGAGACAGCCCTGCGTGAGAAAACGTAAGAACTTACGGGAACTAGACAAGGGTTGGAGACCTCACCCCCCTCCTGAGTCTCAGGCCAAGAAGTGCTTAGGCAGAAGGTAGAAGCCATCTAGTCATCCAGTTTCTAGCAAGGAAGGGGAGTAGAGGGACCAGGGACCCCGCCCTCCTATCCGGTTGTTGATCTGGGGCAGGGATCCTCCGGCAGACTTGTTTAAGTAACACAAGTGTGCAAAAGTTCACAACTACGAAGTTGAAGCCCGTCCTCGCAGTCTCCCACTCCCCACCACCACCACCACCCCATCCCTAAGTGTGCAAGCACCATGTCCCAGAAACTCGCAAGCACTCATTACTCACCATGGGCCGGGGAGCCCAGCCGGGCTCCGCCCGCCTCAGCCGGGCACTGCTGCCCTGCGGGCCCGGGAGCGAGGGCTTCACTCGAGCCGGACATGGGCCACGCTCCGAGCCCGCGCCGTCCCCGCGGGGTGCACCGACCCCGGCTGATTAGGTGCTGGGTGCAGGAAACGGCCTGCCTCTGGCGGGAAAAGCAAAGGGGACAGCAGGATCAACTGTTTTTAGAGCGCAGCACGCCGCCGCGCCGGGGCCATTCCCTCCCCCTCCGCGTCCCTCCTCCAACTCCACCCCGGGGAAGTTAGGATTTGAAAGCAGCCTGAGGGGACGCTGCGAGCGGGACGAGCGCGCTGGGAGAGGACGCGCGGGAACCCTAGTGGCAGAGCGACCTAAGGGACCTCCACCTACCTCTCAGCATCCCCCCCCCCCCCCGCGGACTGCTCCGGGTCCCTTCCTCCCGCCACCGGTAGTCAGCGAGGCTCCGGCCGCAGCCCCATCACGTCCTGGCAGCCTGACCACGTCCCGCCACCCCCCAGGAGTGGCGGCGACCGTGGCAGCCGGCCGCGCTGGCTCCACGCACTCTGTCCCTTCCCTTCCCTCCGAGCAGCCCCTCTCCGGGAAGGACTTAAGCATCCACTTGTGCGTCTCTTTCACCCTCGCGCTGCCACTCCTACACTCTTCAAACACTTCTCTCTGTAGCTCCCTTTCATCATATCCGGATTGGGGTGGCCTCGAACTCTTGGCAGACAGCCTCGAGGTTGGGGGCGGCGCGACCTAGGTTTGGCCCTGCGCTCCCTTGAGGAGGAAGCTGTCTGGGTCAGGAGGCCAGAGCTGGACAGGCCAGATGCAGGCTCCCTAGCCCGGGCCCACCAAGGTTAGGGAAAACAGGGAGGGAGCTAACCTTGGCAACTCAGAACTCTTCAACCTTTCTGGGAAAGTCCCCCTCAAACCACTTTCAATCCTGCCCTCCAATGGACTATTAAATCTTGAGGAATGCCCCAGGGAAACAACCTTTGAAAACAGGGAAGGGTGTGTGTGTGTGTGTGTGTGTGTGTGTGTGTGTGTGTGTGTGTGTGTACATGTGTGTTCAAACACACACACTGACTTTCCTGGTACTATGAAAATGTAAACGTGTGTTTAAAACCTTGTTCCCAGGTCCCAAGTACTTGTCTAATCTCATCTTTTCCTTTTTTTATTACTTTACTTCTGTTAGACAGGATTCCTGATCTGGTTAAACCAGTTGCACAGAGCCACAGAAGCCACCCAGGTGTGCAAGGTGAACATTCTTGAGCACATCTGTCCTACCTCAGTGCCTCCCCTGACCATGTGACATCTGTCAGAATCTAAACTGTGCTCAGAAGTAAGAAGTTCATTGGCGGTGACTTTTTAAATGAAATGTTCTGATTGGGGCAGACTCTAAGGGGCCAAGAGCAAGTGTAACTGGTTGTTAAGAACATTCATACATCTGGCTAATGTTTGTTCTTTGAGTGAAATACAGAGTTCAGTGGAGGTGCACACCATCTGTGGATGGATTGTCTTGTGCAAGAGGAATCAGCCATGTTATCAAAACTGAAGAAACTTAGTGGGTAAGCCCTCTCTCTCGCCCCCGTCATTACTAATAATACATCAGGAATGTTTGTCTTCAAAAAGTGACCATTCAAGTTCTTTTCAACTGACTGAAAAGGTCTATTTCTTAGCTCTAAAGAAGCAAGAACTTGACTTCAGCTACTCTGAGAAATCAATCTTCAAAGGTTCTGAAGGCAGATATTTGGATTCCGTAGAAAATGACATTTTACTCGGTGACCTATAGCTAATAGATATGCCCCTGTTTTTTAAATTAAATTTGTAGATTCATAGATGGCACTGTAAAAGGTGCCTTAAGTCTCTGAGGAACGCGTCAAGAGTCTGGACTACATTGAACCTACTGTTGTGATCATAAAAGGAGAAAGAGCTATTAAGATATGCTCTGGCTGGTAGGGTGTGGGGAAGAGGGTGTCTTGGTGGGGCCCATGTCAAGGCATCCCTTCTCCCTCAGGGACCAGTCACAGGACTGTATAGTATAGAATAGTTTATTCAGGGCAGGGGGAGGGGAGTTAAGAGAGTAGTAGAGGCAGAGAAAGGCAGAGAGAAGGAGAGTGGGGAAGGGAATGAAGAGGGGGGAGCAAGGGAGCAAGAGAGAGACATGAGAGGCGAGAGCACAAGAGAGGGAGGAGGGGCCAAGCAGCCCCTTTTATAGTGGGTCAGGCCTACTTGGCTGTTGCCAGGTAACTGTGGGGAGGAGCACACCTGGCTGCTGCCAGGTCACTGTGTAGGTGGAGTTCAGACAGAATACCAACACCTACCTCTTGGAACCAGGTCAGCTGTGGGGAAGGCTTGTCAGCATTAAAGAACACACAGGAAACTTGTGCTCTACAAAGCACAGCCTTTGCTTACAAGAGTTAGTGATAATGTTCTGGAAAGTTCTTCTTTGTCCCCTTACTGTTTATCTCCCTGTTCAGTTTGTTCATTCTGTCACAAGCACATAGTAAGTACCCTTGTGGAGATCACAGGATGGCCTCCATCTGCCAGTCCTTACCTTTCACCTTGTTTGAACAGGGCGCCCTTATTGTCCCTAGCTACACACACCAGGATAGCAGACTCCTTGAATTTCCAGCTATTCACATGTCTCTAAGACCCATCTCCCTGTAGGAACACCAGAATTATAAGGCCACACTTCTATCTCTCCCAACATATCTATCTCCTCAGGCTTACCCACAAGCCATTCTCCCACAGAGCCATCTCCCCCAATAAATAATTTTCACTGAATTGTACACCATATTTCACTTTTACACATGATATAAGATACCTAACTTTTCTGACAAGATGAGCATAAAACATCTTGATCTTCTTTCACTATGGTATGAATGTTGGAGAGCCAGCCAGTTTCCCAAATGGGTGGAGCTCTGCAGGAGTGAGTGGTGGAGAATTTGGTCAGGGAACTGGGATAAGGGGGAGAGGCCTTCTCTGAGGATCTAACTTAGTGTTACAGATCATTTGGGCAAAGACCTTTTCTGAGTATTTTCAATGAAACAGCTCTTTTGCTGATCTTAGCCTGGGTGAATACCTCTATTGGGGTGAACCAAGGGTATATATGGACCTTGGACAGTGGGAAGGAGCTTTCATGGTAAGTGAAAATCATTGGCTAGAGTTTTAAAGTTCTGTGAATACCTACCTCATTTGCATGGAGAGACTTTCCAGGAATCCCCAAGTACTTGCTGGGTGGGTTCTTAATGGGAAAAGAGCATGAGGAAAAGAGGAAATTGAACTTGTAGGTCTGCCAAGGACTACTGGGCCTTCCCCTAGGTAGAAGTTGTGGGGAATCAGGCTTCCCAGACAAGGTCAGAGAAGTGGAAGTGCTGGTAAAGGGAGTCCTCCATTTTGTGCTGAGCTCAGAGAAGCTATCTGCTCATAGTAGATAGACTTCATCCTTAATCAGCAGGGATTCTCCATGTTCCACTGTTCCTTGAACTAAATATAAGCATCTTACCCTAGCAGGGAAAGAAATAAAATTCAAGTAAAAATATTAGGAACCAACCAGAACACTGTGTTGTAGAGTCACCAAGTTGGTCAAAAGCTGCATCTTGCTCCCCCTCTTGACTTGGAGTATGTCAGTCAAACGCTCTGTGCTGTGGTTACCTCACAAAGGGGAGAATAGTAAGTTTCTCTATGAGGATTCCATAAGGTTATATCCCAATAGCCATTGGAAAAGTGCCAGGTGTGTGAGAAATGCTCCAAATCATTGACTATGGCTCTCCTAAAAGAATAGGGTTATGAGTACCAGAGAGTAAGATGAGGGAGAGCATGGAAAGGGAGTGGCTAGTGGCTAGTGGCTGTAGAAGTGCATCTAGATACAAGGAGTAACTTTAAAAGCTGTAGATCTCACTACAGCAAATAGGGTCGACAACAATTATTTATAGTTGTGAAAGAGCAGATACAGAGATTTTTTTCCAAAAAAAAAACTGAATGAAAAATGCACAGCTAGTATGCATTAAATAAAAATTAACACTATGAATATTAATTCATCTCTCTGGAGCAGCAGAAGCATTTTACCTACTAAAAATCATAAGCCAATTCAAGCCAGATTAGATTAGATTAGATTAAACACAGGTTTTTTGGGAAGCTGTTTTCAGGAGAGTTCACTGACCCCAAGGATTAAGGCTAGGGGAGTCACCGTGGGAAGGGGGAAGCCTAAAATATGTGGATTATATAGGAAAGAGCCTCTGGAGAAAGGTCAGCTGAGCCCCAAGGCTGGGAAGTTCAGGGTTGGGGGTAGGGTACACCAGGTAGGGACTGAGAAGAACCTGTAGGCCAGGTCTGCTTTGGTAGGTAAAATATTCATCTCAAACCCTTGTCCAAGAATCTCAAACCAAACAGCTATCATCAGGTCCACATCGAAACAATGAGTAATGGCTCAGTTGGTGAGTTCAATCACCAGAACAGATGTAAAAGGACATGCATGAGGGCATGCGCTTGTAATCCCTGTGCTATGGAGGCAGACCCTTGCTGCACACTGGATAGACAGCACAGCCTAATTACAGGAAATCCTGATCAATGAGAAACCCTATCTCAAAATTGGGGTGTGTGTGTTGGGGCAGAGGGTAGTGGTTGGGGCCTCTGGTCTGTTTTTCATACGCATACACACACAAAGTAATGATGTCATGTACTTTAAGCAGGTTATAGAAAAAACTTCTTACACTAGCCTAGCTGCAATTGAAACTCAGCTTTGTCAACTCTCTCCTTAGATCCCATGCCATGAATCTTGTCTTACTTAGGGTTTTACTACTGTAAACTGACACCATGACCAATGCAAATCTTATAAAGGACAATATTTAATTGCGGCTGGCTTACAGGTTCAGAGGTTCAGTCCATTATCATCAAGGTGGGAACATGGCAGCATCCAGGCAGGCATGGTGCAGACGGAGCTGAGAGTTTCTCATCTTCATCTGAAGGCTGCTAGGAGAATACAGGCTTCCAGGCAGCTAGGATAAGGGTCTTAAAGCCCACGCCCACAGAGACACACCTACTCCAACAGGGCCACACCTTCTAATGGTGCCACTCCCTACGCCAAGCATATACAAACCTGGTGTCTGAACAGGAGTTAGATGTGTGCTCCTGAGATGTCCTTAGGATTCCATCTCCCTCTTCTTGCTGCATTGGCTCATTCTGATGACTTTGCTTGACTCCAGGTGAGCCACCCAATGCCTACATCTCATTCTTTCATTCTGCGCCATGGGGTGTTTATGTTTCCCATACAGTTCATGTGTTGAAATCCTAATTGCCAGTGTGACAGTATTATCAGAAGCAATTAGGTCATGACATTAGTGCCCTTATAAAAAGACATAGCAGTTTGTTTTTTCATGGCAATAACTAATCACCTTCTCAAGTCACCCCACCCCCTGACCCTGTCATCTAATGCCTTGGTGATTAGCATTCAGTAAAAGAAAGTGGGGATAGCACAAGCATTCAGACTAGAGCACACTGGCTTGCACTATGTAAATTATGACTTTATGACATTTCTGTGTTTGGGTGAGCATTCACGTGTTCAAAGAGCCTCGTGGAGGTCAGAGGACCTGTTCAACCATGTGGAGCTGTGGAGTGAAATTCAGGTGTCAAAACTTGATGGCAAGGTCTTTTAGCTTCTGAGCCCTCTCACTGGCCTTAGAGTGTTTGAAAAACTACCCTGGTGTGCTGTATAAAATAGTTTGGAAGCACTGGGATGCTCAATTAGGAGATCAGAAGGGATGGAGGCAATAAGAACAGAGCCAAAGAATCAGAGGTAAAGATGAAGACTAGAGGATTCAAAGGTTTCTGTGTCCAAGAGAAGGGGGAGGAACACAACACCTACAGAGATGAAACCTTCTCCAAAGAAGCAGACTTAGTCAACAGTTAACGACACAAATAACATGGGATCTACAAGGCACTCAGTGGGAACTCTGCAGGAGGCTGCTGGGTGTGCATCAGCAATTCCAGAACACTGCTGGTGCTTTATGAGCTGGACAGTTACAAGGGTGCCCAAGGATGGTATGCAGACTCATACCAGAGGGCCTACAGAGATGTGCTTTCAATGTGAATTGTATTCCTGCTGTTCTGCTTGTTTGTTTCTCCGCCCCCACCCCTTATTGACCTGCTTAGAAATTCATAAGTAGCTAGGGACCCCTGGTACCACAGCCCCACCTGCTCTTCTAAATATCTCAGGTTGATCTGTATGCCGGAGATTTTTCATTTTGTATTTTACAGGAATCCCAGTGGGAAGAAGCATTCTGTCGCAGTCAGGTCAGTCTTCCAGTAGAATTGAATGCTTCAATCCTAGATCAAAGCCCTTTGCCATAGACATCCCAGTGTGCTCTGTAACCATTCCTTCTGAGTAATGCAAACATCTAATGATATATGCGCAGAGGTGTTCGCCAGTTAGGACAACGGCACTATAAACCCTCCTATGGACTACTTAATCCTCACCATTTATTCATTACATGTGTATAAGGCATTTCTCTACACCCAGGTTATATGTTAGACTTTGGAAATCAGTTTGACGTTTGAAAATCAGTTCTGGCACAGAGTTTAGTCTGCCCCCCTCATATCTAAGTTGTACACTTCACATAGATATCTAAACCAGAGTTCTGTAAATAGGGTGTTTTACTTGCATATGTATTCCAGGGGAGTGCAATATGAATAGAATGATCTTAGAATATGCATGTGTGCTTGTTTTCACATGATAATATATTGAGTATTATAGAGACCAAGATGTATAAACTACTATAATCACTTGTGCATAATTTATGAATGAAGACACAATAAGGGTTCACATTCCAGTATTTCATGAGCTGCTTTTTAAAGCCAAGTGGCTGGGGGCACTTGAGATGTCTTAGTAGCTAATGCTGCTACACTGCCATATTGACCTGAATTCAATCTCTACAACCAAAAGAGAAGTGACTCCTGTAAGTTATCTCTTAGCCTACATGCATGGCATGGCATGTGTTTGGATCCCCTCCCTGTTAAATAATAATGATTACTATTATTATCATACACATGTTTTCAAATAAGTGACTTAAATGTTTTAAGTCGTTTCAGGAGCACTCACTGAGTTATCCCCAGATTGGACAAATGTGGTTTTTCCCAGAAAACATATGTATCACGTTTATGCAAACCCAATGACTTAAGAAATCTCCAAACCTAAGGATGTAGAAACTAGAAATGAATACCCACAATCCTTTTCACATCTGTCACAAACTATCAGCACAAGCCACATACATTCACAAGTTCTCCTGCTTCTTTTGTGAGGACAGACCAACCAAACCAACTTTATTATCTAGTTTTCACTCACTCCCAGTATTTTGGAAGAGGGAAATTTAGGATGTGGGGACTCTGAGGAGGGAGTAGCTAAGGGAGTTATTAGGTCAGTGAAATGACAGATGAAAGAATGGCAGCAGACAGACAGGGAAGACACAGGCAAATAAACATGTCATGGCTACGCCTTAGTGAATTCAGCATGGTGGAGGCAGAGCTCCTAATGAGGCCCAGAGTCATTAAGGAAGGAGTTGCTGATGGGAGTGTTCTACTCCATTGTTCAGGAAATCGGGTCGTTATTTTTATATTTGAGAAAAAACATCCACTGGAACAAAATAAAAGTTTAAATTAAAAACAGAAGTACTGTTACTGACAAGTGTAAATTCCACACAGTGACACCCACCCCCCACGCCCACCCCCACACACACTAAGACAGGGTGACATTTGTGAGCAGAAAAAAAAATGTTTTTTTCCAGATTTTAAAAGATCAAAATCACCAATGTTGACAATTCTTTCTTTTCCCAGGTAGAGCAATAGAAGAGGTAAACTGTCTTCATTCGGAGATCCCATAGCAGGTGCAGATGTATAGAGAAAATCCTCTTTTTTTTTTTTTTTTTTTTTTTTTTTTTTTAATTTCCCAGAACTTCTAGGCAAAGGAGAGGCAGGGGAAAGCAATAGAGAAGGAGAGTAAAGTCGTGTCATTAAGGTACCACAGAAAGCCACAGAAAGTGGCACCTAAATGCTCAGGCGTGGGTGGGGGGTCTCAGGGGATGTGTCTGAGGGGAAAAGACACCAAGCCAGTGCTTCTGATGAGTAAAACGTGTCTATCAAAGAGGTCAGGGAATTCCAGTTAGAAGGGAAAACAGCCCCAAAGCACAGACAGGAGGAAGGCCCAGAGAAGCTAAATCACTTAGCAAAGGTGTTCCGATACCAGAACTAGAGGCCCCATGTCTCCCCATGCAGGCTTCCCCCTGTTCTCCTAGAACACACATAAATGAATCCATGATTTCCATGCAACAGTGAAGCCAACACTCACCTGACAGTATAGATCAGAGTTTCAAAGACTTTGTTGTTGTTGTTATGGTGACTGCGTGGGCAGAGAATGCAGAAGACAAAATCTTCTGTAGTTAGCTAGCCTGACTTGTCCTCCTCGCACACTAGGCTCTCCGCTACAGTCTCTTTTCCCTGACTACCTTCTCTGGATTGGAGCACTAGCTTTCATGGCCTCTACTTGCTTTACATTCCTGCTTGTGTCCTACTAGGAAGCTTATGATGGTACATGTCACATGAGTGACAAAAACAAAAATGGGCCTAATGGATGCAGTGAACAGTATGGAAAGTGAGCCAGAGTTACCGGGAAGAGACTGGTGTAGAAGTAGATTGCTGGAGGAAGCAGATGCTTGGAGACCTGCCCTTGGCTTTGACTCTGATCGTTTGAATGAGAAGAGTCCCCTTTCTCACGTATTTGAATGCTTGGTCCCCAGTTGAAGACATGGTTGGAAAAGGGTTAGGAGATATGGAAGAGGTATGTCATTGGGGGAGGGGTTGAAGGTTTCCAATCTCTATAGGCAGTGGAACCTGGGAGAATGGAGCCCTTAAATGAGGTAGACAAAAGTCACATGCAATAGCCAACATTATTCAGAGCATAAGACAATTTATACTCGGAGAGTTAAGAGGAGTCACATAAGTAAAGTGTACAATCACCAGGACAAGCTACCCAAGGCAGGCAAGCCATGCATGGCAAAAAATCTGTTTTTCCATAGAGCCATGTAAAGAAATAACCACAGCAAGGAGTCATGGATAATCTAAACTAGATTCAATGCTACCAACCCCTTCAAGGAGCACAAAACCACAATCTAAGAACAACTCCATGGTTTTTGAAGAAACTGAGGTCACAAGACCCATCTATTTTGGTGTTTTCTGGTTCTTGCAAGCACTCAGAATTCTCCTCATAGGACTTTGTGGTGTTCCTGCCTGCACGCAGACCGGCGCCTTGTCTGCGTGGGCAGAACACCTTGGGGTGGGTTCGCACTCCTGCCTGC
>NC_034591.1:36382903-36389600 GCF_900095145.1 Mus pahari | reverse complement strand
CTTCAATTGGTTGCAATTTAGCAAGCCTCAGTTTAGACCATAGTCTCAGGTGTGTGGGGGAAGCTAGACCAATTTAAGATTTAACTTTAAATTANTTTTATTTTACTCACTAATACGCAGGTAACTCACGGTTCAGCATACAGGACTTCATTTTTGGATCATGTTCTGACACCTTTCCTCCAACATCATGGACTCTAACCTTAGCTAAATTAAAAATGTTCTGCCCTGTACATGGTGTTTTATCTCAGTAGTAGAGGAACAATGTAAGAAAAGCCCTTTCTCTTTGCTTCCTACCCACAATGAGGTGAGCAGTGTTTCTTGTCCATACTTTTTGGCCCTGTGAGGTACTATATCATGGCAAAAACTTATGAAGTCAGACAATATTGGCTTGAGGCCTCTAAATCGATGAAGCCCTGAGCCAAATCCTTTTAAAGTTTTTGCTTCCGAATTTTATCACAACAGGAGAGAACTGACTGCCACAGAGGCATACCCTATGTTCTCCATTCCAAACTCTGAGCGAATTCATGCCAAGCTTTACATAGAATGAATTTGACTGTACACATTCATTGTAGATATGATCAATGCAGTCCTCTTTACTCTGGGAGACACAATTCTACCTCTCTTCTCACGGCCCCTTCGAAGTGATTTGGGCTCACAATCAGACATGTACTCTTATTTACTTCAGTGTTAATATTAACACTACTACTAATAGCAATCACAACAAGAACATTTCTTCAGTTTCAGACAATGCCATACATTTATAAGAAGAAAAGATATTGTGAAGGTATATGGAGGAAGGTACCTTATGCACATCCCAACAATTACCAGAGGAATCGTCATAACATATTTTGTTTCTCTTAGATCAGCAATAGCAGACCATTCTAATTGAACTATCTGATCTATGAAAAAGCATAATTTCCCTTATCCAAGACATATAGAGCATTGTAACTAGCTGAATGGTACCCCTTAAAAGATAGATGACCTCTTAATGCTAGAAGCTGTGCATATCACCTTATTTAGTAAGAGTCCTTGCAAGTGTAACTAAGTTGGTTATGTTCAGATATAGAGAACACCCTGTATTATCCATGTTATACTGGGGAAGTGTATGTCAATCTGATACAAGGTAGAGTCATACAAGAGTAGGAAACCTCAATTCAGAAATCCCTCCATATGACTGGCCTGTAAGGAAAATTTCTTAATTAGTGATGGATGTGGGAAGACCTAACCCCTTGTGGGTGGTTCAACCTTTGCTTGCGGTCCTGAATGCTGTAAGTAGTAGAAGCTTGTCATACCGAGCAAACCTGTATGCAGCATCCCTGCATGCCCTCTGCATCAGATCCTGCCTCCTTGTTCCTGCCCTGTTCTAGTTCTTGCTTTGACTTTCTTTGGAGATGAATAGTGATACGGAAGCATAAGCCAACTATACCATGGTTGCTTTTGGTTGAGATGTTCCATTACAGCCATAGTAACCCTAAGACACACAGATCTGGATATCATTGGCAACTATCCTTGCAATAGACACACAGACATGAAAATGATAGTGGAGAAATTATGAAGATGGAAATAGAGACCAAAGCTATATGGCCCCAAGCCAAGGAATCTGGCAACCATCAGAAGCTAGAAAAGACAGAGGCCAATGTCCCTAGAGACCCTAGATATAGTGAGGCCCTGTCATCACCTTCATTTTAAACTCTGGCCTTAAACATTGAGATGTAAAATGCTGTTGTTTTAATCTACCGGCTAGAGGGTAATTTGTTACAGTAGCCAAAGAAATAAACACAAATGTTTTTGGAAAGACTAAATTGAGGCTATTTGGGTTGAGTGTGTTTGAATTATTGAATTGAATTATTTAGAATTGGCTATTCTCTTATCATTAAAATAAAAAACTATAAGCTAAATTGGTAAAGGGTCTCAAACTTCCCATCCAACCCATTTGCCCAGTCTGACATATGCCTTCCCTACACATTGCCAGTTCTTAACATTAGTTATAATGATATGTATAGCATGCTTTAGAGTACACATATTTTTCTACTCTTATTTTAAATTTGCCACTGTATATCACTGTATATTAGATATTAACACATTGCTATCCACATTCTAAAAGTTTGAAAACTCGTGGCTTTTATCTGAAGTTAGTAGCTAGCTAATTAGTATTCAGGTATTATTGAGAGTATATTCTACCTCAGACCTCATGTTTTTCCTGGAAATATAGAATTTATGTTTTGAACACAAGATGTTAGATGATTTTCTGAACATCAAATAAGATGGAAAATTTAAAAAAAAAACAAATATTTGGCCTTATAAAGCTTAGCCTTTGTACATATAATAATAAAGCAAATACAGGTAACCAGATATAAGTAGAAATAATGATGTATGATGAAAAATGATAAAATATTATGATTCTATAATGTGATCATATAATTATAGACAAAGACACCACTCTCAAAGATCTTCAAAATAAAGTGTGGCAAAGGGTCCATAAATAGAAGGTTGAAGTGTAAGATTATTTATATGAGGATACACAAGTTAAGACATGTGGCAGGACAGAAGATGAAGCTTGGAAACCACTTTGACATGTCCTGGATGAGGGGCAGTTAACCATGGGGAGGATGAGAGGGAGGACAGAAGGATCAGCTAGTTCAGGTTGCAGGTGAAAGTGGGAGAAAGCTCATTAGGAACCCCCAAACTTCAGGCCCGTCCCACGGTATGTCTCACAGCAGATGTGCCTGACTTGTACATTCCACAGGCTTGGATTATCTCAGAATGCTATTAGGGGATTCTCTATACTAACATTTCTTTATTCTAACAATAAGATCATTTATAACAAGACCACCCATTTGAAATGTACATAAAGAAGCTAGTAGCCATTTGATGTCCATAAACGCCTATCTCAAACCCACTTGAAGAAAGAAGGGAAAAAGAAAGGAATGGAAGTCGGAAGGAAGAATTCTTAGAACAATCTTTGTACTCACAACTTACAGACTCTCGCTTCATTTTATAGGTCCCATGGTTTTCATAGAGTGCCACCAAAGTTAGTGTCACCTGTCTCATTTTCATTCTCGAGTCTTCACCTTATTGGTTCTGAAGAGCAGAGAACATCTCTGTTGCTATATGATCAAAAGAATGGAATTTGGAAACCCTATTGAAAGATAGTTTGCAAGCAAAAGAATATGTTTGGAGAATCTAAAGTTTCAACTATTGAACAATGGAAAAATAAAATGCCCCAAAACTAGGTAAAATGTGGCCATTAGTACCAAAGATTGTAAGAAAAGGGTATGGTTAAAATGAATCCCTGTAAAATAAAAATGTCTGCCTTTTTTTCTTTTTCTGGTATTTTCCTGGTGTGATCCAGCTGGCTTTGAACTCCTTATGTAGCCTCCAGTTAGTGGTCCTCCTAACACAGCCTTCCGTGTGCTGACACTGCAGATATAACCACTGAGCATCTTTCTCCAGACCCCTTTACACGTTCACGGTTGGAAAGAAACAACGTTAAAATTCAATAGTCGTTTTAGGTGTTTTTATGTCGTTTTGTTCACTGAAATATCCAGCTAACAAGTAATGGATTGCTTCTGTAATTAAGTTACAGGTATGCATTGTAAGTATAAACGACTAATGTACAGCATGCACAGATTGATATTTCTGAAAACAAACCAGCTAGCTAAAAACATTTAGATTAACCTTAGGAATGCTATGCTATATTCTCTTTAGAATTCAATTTTACAAAATACAGTGCAAATGCAATCATTTAAATGAAAATGTTTGAGTGGCTATCTTAACTGTGTGGTTTTTTTTTTAATATAATTTGTGAGTTAGGTTCTATAAAGTGATTTTAAAAACTATAACAAAGTTAGGTTCCTTTGTCTAACTTTTAATCTGTGTTTATATCATATACTTTATGTTATGAAGGCTTATTTAAATTTTTTTATATTTCTCTATAACATTGTATAAAGGTATCAACAATGTTAGGATTAAAGCATTCTTTTTGTTTTGAGTATTTTTTTATTTTATTTTTATTTCACTTTATTTTTGTATTCTTTAATCCCTTTTTACAGTCCAGTCTTCACCCCCTTCCTGATCTGTGCCTCGACAGCTCCCCATCCCATATCTCCTAACCCCCCTCTCTAAGAGTAGCCCCCCCCCCCGGCCTCCACCACAGCAGACCTCCCTACTCCCTGGGACCTCAAGTCTCTTGAGAGTTATGTGCCTCTTCTCTCACTGAGGCCAGACCAGGCAGTCCTCTGCTGTATATGTGTCAGGGGGCCTCATATCAACTGTTGTATGCTGCCTAGTTGGCGGCTCAGTGTCTGAGAGATCTCAATGGTTCAGGTCAGCTGAGATTGCTGGTCTTCCCATGGGGCCGCCCTCTTCCTCAGCTTCTTCCAGCTTTCCCCAAGTTCAACCACAGGCTTCTCCTGCTTCTGTCTATTGGTTGGGTGAAAGTATCTGCATCGGGCTTTTTCAACTGCTTGTTGGGCTTTTAGGAGGGTAACCATGTTAGGCTCCTGTCTGCAAGCACACCACAGTATCAGTATCAGTGTCAGGCCCCGGGGGCTCCACTTGAGCTGGATCCTAATTTAGGCCGGTCATTGGATATCCTTTCCCTCAGGTTCTTCTCCATTTTTGTCCCTGTAGTTCCTTCAGACAGGAACAATTCTGAGTCAGAGATTTTGACTGTGGGATGGCAACCCCATCCTTTTACTTTATGTCCTGTCTTCCTACTGGAGATGGACTTTACAAGTTGCCTCTCCCCACTGTGTAGCACTTCATCTATGGTCCCACCCTTTGAGTCCTGAGATTCTTTCACCTCCCAGGTTTCAGGTACATTCTAGAGGGTTCCCCCACTTCCTACCTCTGGAGGTTGCCTTTTTCCTTTCTTTCTGCTGGCCCTCAGGGCTTCAGTCCTGTTCCCCTACACACACACACCAATACCTGATCACGTTCCTTGCTTCTCCTCCCTGTCCCTTCACCGCCAGGTCCCTCCCTCTCTCGGCCCCCTAGTGATTGCTTTTTTTCTCCTTCCCAAGAGGGAACACCACCTTGTCTGCCCATCTGAAGACATCACAGTCTGAAGGCCTCCGAGGAGTTCCGCTGCAAGCAGGGCAACGTAAGAACATCACCCTAATAGCCATAGCCGCTGGGATTAAAGCATTCTTATACATATCCATACACATGGAGCGACCCGTGATTCCCCTTACTTCTTCCACTGTAGCCCTTCTCAGGCAGTCATGCCACCCATATCAATGACTCCTTAGTGACTGCAGAACTGCTCTCTTCTCAGAACACAAGAGCCAGCATACTCAGCTGAGACCTAGGTAGCCTACCAGAGTCCTCCTCTGCCTTCCTCCATTCTCATCTTTTGGGGCCTCAGAGTCCTTCCTCTGCTGCCCAGTTCGGCTCCTGCTTCAATAGTCCAAACACCAATCCATACTGGGAGATGTATCTACTTGATAAACTCTATGAAAAACAATTCAAAAGAAGTGGTGCGGTATTATTAGATTTCAAAAATTCACAGAACTACATTGAGATGTCCGAGACTTCTTAGTAAAATTCAAAAATAAATATTACTTAAAATAGCCAACACTAAACCTAGCTAAGCCAATGTATTAATAATTGTTTATGAATGACCATGAAACCTAGCAAATGTAATACAAATGGAAGTTAAAGGATAACTTCACACATTATGTAGTGGTGACAACTAAAACCCCCTTTTTTACTTTGATTTAGATGGTTTGTGGGGAACTAGAAAACATATATCACAGTAGTTTCCATCGTGGTCATATTGAAGGGAAGAAGATAATTTTTTAATATGTAATTTTTCTCTAAATTGGCAATAAGACACTAAAAAAGAAAATGAGAATATATCAGCTCCTCAGTTCGTTTTTCTCGGAGAAAGGGCTTGTTTGGTTGGTTGGTTGGTTGGTTTGGGCTGTGGCTTAAAAGAATACAGTCCATGACAATGGGAAGGTATGGCAATGAGAGCTGAAGGTTTTCCCTCAGACTTCATTCTGGGTCAGGAATCAGAGAGAGATACACTCTGCTGCCTGCTCATTACTTCCTGTTCTTTTTATTTAGTCAGAGATTCCAGCCTAGGGAACTGTTCCATTAGAATCCAAGGTGAATGGAACACAGGGTCCCCAATGGAGGAGCTAGAGAAAGTACCTAAGGAGCTGAAGGGGTCTGCAGCACTATAGGTGGAACAACAATATGAACTAACCAGTACCCCCTGAGCTCGTGTCTCTAGCTGCATATATAGCAGAAGATGGTCATTGGGAAGAGAGGCCCCTTGGTCTAGCAAACTTTATATGCCCCAGTTCAGGGAAAGGCCAGGGCCAAGAAGTGGGAGTGGGTGGGTAGGGGAGCAGGGCAGGGAGGTGTATAGGGGACTTTCAGAATAGCATTTGAAATGTAAATGAAGAAAATATCTAATAAAAAAATTGAAAAAAGAAACTACTTGTGAAGGTTCATGGTAGTATTAATTCACGTGTGAATTTACATAAATAGAATAAATTTAATTCATTCTTGTTATAAAAAAAAAAAGAATCCAAGGTGAGGGGCTAGAGAGATGACTCCACAGTTAAGAGCACTGACTCCTCTCTTAGAGGTCCTGAGTTCAATTTCCAGAAAACCACATGATGACTCACAACTATCAGTAATTTTATATATATATATATATATATATATATATATATATATATAT
>NC_034591.1:36347654-36382892 GCF_900095145.1 Mus pahari | reverse complement strand
TATATATATATATATATATATATATATATATATTATATATATAATATATGTATACACACACACACACACACACACACACACACACACACACACGGCTGGTCTGGCAATATCCTCAGAGATACGATACATCCAGGGGTCTCTCTCCTAGTTATTCTAAATCTAGTCAAGTTGAAAATCAAGATAAGCTATCACAAAGAGCATTACTGCACCTTCCTCTAGAGTGGCCAGGGTTATTCAGTTGCTAGAAATAAACTCATAGGGATAGGTGTCCTGGGAAGAAATTTTGTCTAAAAGTCATGAAGTGATCTAGCAATGGGTTTATGACCTTAGATGAGAAGTTACACTATGATAATAGTATTTCTGTTAAAAGTGATTACTCCATTAAATGTTGTAACACTTACAATTTTAGGTTTTTTTCGTTTTCTCTTATTTGGGGGAAAAATCATCTTTAAATTAACGTGAAGGATGAACTTCCTAAGAATAGCTGCACCTGTCAACCTCTGCTTCACTCAAAAAAGTGTAAGATAAAAATAACTTTGGTGTTGACTGGTGTTGAGCTGTCGAATTAGTTAGTAGACTATTTCTTACAGTCATAGTAATTAAATCAGCATAATATTGCCAAGAAAAAGAGCCAAAAGTTTAAGAAATTATGTGCATATAAAAGCACATACATATTTTCAAATGTTTTCTCTTTGTGTTTCCATCTGAAACATACAGTTATTTACTAAATAAATGATTCTGATGTAGGAAACTCGTGTGATAATTAATCTCAGTTGTCAACTTGCTAAGATTTGGAGTTGACTAGAAGACAAGCCTTCAGTGAGGAAGTATCTTGATTTAATTAACTAAACTGGAAGAACCCACATTAACAGAGGGTGGTGAGCCAGGGAAAGTGAAAAGGCTGGGTTCGTAAAGCACCTGCCACCGAGGCCATGCACTGGAACCTGAGTCCAATTCACAGGACCCATGTGGTGGCAAAAGAGAACTGACTCCCCAAATGAGTCCTACGAACAAATGCCTTCTATGTCAAGTATATGACCCCCTCCTACAGAGAAATACAATATGAAAATGTAGATTGTGTTTAGGAATATAAATATAAAAATTTAAATGATATAAATGTAATTAATATGGTTATAAATATGAGTATAAATACAAATATAAATATAAATGGTATGTGTATATTTAAATAATAGCAATTTTTTAAAAAGAGGCCATAAATTTAAGAACAAGTAAGAGTACATGAGAGGAATTGGAGGAGGGGGAAATTATGCAATATATAATTCCAAAAAGTAATATATATAATATCAATATTAATCAATTAATCAATTAATATTAATTAATAATTTATTTTAATATATTAATATAAGGTATGCTGTAATTAATATTATATTAATATTAATATATTATATGGTATATATATTATATATCATCACATATATGTAAGATAAAATGAATCTAGAATCTTTAAAAAATGTATTAAAGATTAAGGAAATTAAAAGTGAGTGGCACCATCCCCTGAGCTCATGTCCCGGACTGTGTAGATAGCAGAAAGCAATCTCTGAATGAGCAACCCTCCTCTGCTTTCTGATTCAGATTCACCAAAACCAGCTTCCTCCAGTCCCTGTCACTAGTATTTGCCCTAGTGGTCACTGCTACCCACTCAGTCATCACACAACATAAAACTTTTCTCTCTGCGGTTGCTTTTTTCAAAATATTTTATCACAGCACTAAGAAAATAAACAAAACAATTTTTTTATTCTAGAAAATAGTAAACATATTATTCTTTAAACTATAGACACAGTTCTCTCACAAATTTCATGCCAACTTGACACAAGCTAGAGTCATTTGGGAAGTGGAACTACAGCTGAGAAAATGTCCCCCAAGATTGGCTTGTGGGCAAGACTGTAGTGAATTTACTTATGTACATGGGAGGAACAGACCCGATTGGACAGCACTATACCTGGGCTGGAGGTCCTGGATGGTATAAGAAAGCAGGTTGAGCAAATCTTCAGGAACAATCTAGGAAGTAACATCCCCCATGGCCTCTACTGCATCCATAATTGAGTTTCTGCTGTGACTTGTTCAGTAGTGGCCTGCCATTTCAATGTAAAAGTAAACATTGGATTGCAAAATAAGACAGTCTAGTAACTTTAAACATAACAGAAATAAGTAGAAACCATCTTACTGTGTCAGAGAACTAGAATGTTTTTATTTATACCTTTCTGCCAACTATAACTTTCCACCAAAATATAATTCCTATGAATAAATGAGGTTGCATGTAGCATGTTGTTTATGGCACTATTGTACTTAGAGAACAGAACTGGAAATAATGTGGCTAATAATTCAATAAAATGTATTATATCGCAGTCCACATTACATATTAGTATGCAGTCACTAAAGAAAAAGAATTAAAGTTCAGTTGAAACAATTCCCATGGATGTTGTTAAGCTACAAAAACAAAATGCAAAGACATGCATCTAGCATAGCATTTTACAGAACATAGACCAAAACAAACAAGAGAATATTAGGTACAGATGTGAATAAATGCTCATGCTTGTGTATTATGTAACTTCAGGGGCTCTATTTACCCAAGGGAAGCAGTTACAATATGCCAGTGATATACGCTAGTACAGTTCTTTGCAACACGGAAGGAAAGCGCTTTGGGGTGTAAACACAGATGCAAATATACACAAAGATAAAAATAAACTTAAGTATGACTGGTGGTAGGTAAAAACACAGATATGTGTAGTCCAAGTTCCTGGCATTGGTTACTCTGGGCAGCAAGAATCACATGTAAGAAATCACTTTAGTGAAAGAATAATGGAGAAGGGAAAAAAAAAGAAACAAAATGACTGTAAATATATTAACACCTAAGAGGTATGCCAGCCATATATAAATACTAAATAATTTCACACTAGCCATTTCTAAAATAAATTAGACTAGTAATATTTATTGAGCTTTTTTATTTCACGCCTACTACTTCATCACTTCATCAGGAACAACTCATGGGGGGAGGGTGATCCTGTCTATGCAAATTTAATTCATAAGATTCTTCTCTTTCTCAGGTCTCCTCAATGTTTCTTAAAATTTGAAGTGTTAGTTTGTTTATTGGTCATTTTTTTCGTTTCCGTATGGATGTCATTCATTTCTTGATTATTGTAGTAGAGTCTACATGCTTTTCTATTTACCCAATTTTTAACATGGATTGTAGTGTGCTCCCTACTGTTTTATAAATTTATCCTAGCTTCGATGGTGTTAAAAACATTAACATTTGCAAGGGTCATGTCTGCAAGTTAAGAAACAGCACATGGCCCACGTGTGTCTTCTGGCTCTGGGTTTCTCTGAAGATAACAATCAGCAATCATCACTGAGATCGACCGAAGGAACTCACTTCCTAACTCACTCGTGGCATTAACATCCAGTACCTCATGTGTGCTTGGGCTCAGGCTCTCTCTGTAAGTTGTGTCAAGGTATGACACCTAGCCAACAGGCAGCAAGGGGACAGCAGAGACTGTTGGGTGAACAGAGTTCAAGAGAGCAGAGTCTTCTGGAACCTAATTACCACAGTATAATAGTCACGTGGCTATACTCTGTCTGTTTGATGGAATCATCACTTTAGTGGATCAGTGCTGCCCTGGAGACCATGAAACACCCCAGGGAGTGAGCATCCGGAGTCGACGGGAGGCTCACCAGAAGCTTGCAGAGAGTGTGTTTGAGCTGTTGTAACATCGATGTGATACTCTTCACGTTCACTCTTCGCCTTTGGCAGATGCTTCAGGACTTTGCAGCTCTGATTTTAGAAAACAACAGTAACAAGTTTCCCAAATTTGTACCTTAACAACTTTATTGTGATGGAGTTGCTTTTGTGTGTATTCCTTTGACAAAAATCTCTGCCTAACCCAGATCACAGACTTTCTGTTTTGTCTGTTAATTTTAAGTAAATTGTATTTTAATAAAACATTACCACATATGAATATTTTAAATTTTTTGCTATTTTTTTTAATATCTGGAAGATATCCTTTGACAATCCATCACTAATTTTCTGTCTTGCTTTTCATGATCCATATAGCAAAAAATGTTTGCTTTTAAAGAATCAATGTTTCATTAAAATACATATTTACTGTTTGTCTGATTAAGTCATTTATAGTATCTTTTTTCTGTGAATATTGCAGTTACTTTTCTCTACTTTTCCTAGGTTTATAAATTACATCATTGACTCAGAACTTTCTTCTTTATTTATTATTTTATACTCATTCTTTCATTTATTTTTGCCTCTCTCCCTCTCATCATGATCTCCTGCCTTAAATTCCTGCTCCTTCCTCTGCCCTTAAGTTCTCCTCTTATATATATAAACACTCCAAGCAATTGTCTTTTCTCAAAACACTGCTTTAGCTTCTTATCATGGTAGTTGATATATTATTCAGTTAATTTATTTTCTCTTTTCGTTTCTATATTGTGTAAATGATTTAAAAGTAACCTGTTGGATTACCAATGTTTACCATCTCCAATATAAGCTATTTTAAACTTATAATATTTATACATTATTTGGTTTTTTTAAACATATGGAATATTGTATAAGTGTACTGGTAAAAATATACTTTCTCTAACATAATGTTCTGAAACTATCAGTTGCTTAAATTTGTATTATTCTTCCAAAATTCTTTGTGTTTATTTGTATTCTGCCTTGTTTTTCTGTAACATTAACACTCATTAGTGAATGCAATTCTTCTGTATTCCTATACTTAGCTGGATGTAGCACAACTCTGAAGTTCCTTTTACAAACAGTTGTCTCTTTGATTGCTAGTTCCACTGTTAAACTTTTGAGGAGAACTACTGATCCTAGACTCCAGAAAGTCAGCATTTCCATGTTCACTACTTGTTACAGAGACACGGGATTGTTCAAAGTCAATATTCTGATATCTTTGCTCATGCCTTAAGGTCTGTCTATGAGACTTGGGGCAAGGTGAAATAATTTAAGAACGGAATGCCTTGTGGGCTTTGCTATGAAATATAAAGTCCTTTTGATCTTAACCAGGAATCCTGTATTTTCAAATAGCATTTGGAAAACAATATCTGGCAATTTAATGTTCTGTAAAGGGGAAAAATTAAATTACAGACACTATATTTTTCTTCTGTAGTGATGGTGTTATTTGTTTCTTCTCTTAATTCTATCAATTCTGGATTCTTTAAGAAGCCACATATATAGTTCAAGTTGAAAGAACAGACAGGTGGCCTCTAGGATATTATGGGAAAAAATCGTGATCCCTATATTCTGAGTTCCCAAATTAGAAAGACCATGTTACCTCTTGGAGTTTTACCTTTCTGCTCTTAATTGAATTGTACCCATGGCTCAGGAGATCTGACACACCCTTCTTACCTCCATGGATACCTGCATACATATTTGTATTTATACACATAATACAGGGTCAATTACTTTAAGGATTTTTTCCTTAAATTTTTTATTATTTAAATGCATTTTATACTTCAAACATTTTAATAATACTGAGTATTTTGAGAATCAAATAATACATAAAAATTTGTTCAAATTTTATGTTCATATTCTTTCATACCATAAAATTATCATTATTGAATATTTAATACTATCTGTAACTGAGGATCCTATATCTAATGGTGAATACTAAATTGTTTCAAAACATACAAAATATTCTTTGGGAGTTAAGCATAGTAAAAGAGCATAAAATGTTGAAAATGAATCATTAAGAAGTAGATTCAAAAAGCCTTATATGATACTACCTGACATAGTGAGAGAAAATTTAAAACACATTATATATCTGTGTACATTGTCTAACAATGTTTACTTATAAAAGATTATCAGTGTTTCTAGGAGAAAAATTATTTTATCAATAAGTATATTTTTAAAATTTCAAAATAGCAAAAACTCTTTGAAGTTAAACATTAAGAAAATGCTAATTTCAAGCACAGTGAGAAAAATTATCAATATTTCCATGATGTTTGTAGAGCATGATCTTAACATTTTCAACTGTTGATATTCAACAATCAGAATAGTTATTTTAAGATATACTTCTTAGTTATGTCTCCCTTTTCATTTCTGATTTTGTTCATTTGGTTACTGTCTCTGTGCCCTCTAGTTAGTCTGGCTAAGGGTTTATTTATCTCGTTGATTTCCTCAAAGAACCAGCTCCTGGTTTTGTTGATTCTTTGTATAGTTCTTTTTGTTTCTATTTGGTTTGATTATTTTCTGTCTTCTACTCCTCTTGGGAGTATTTTCTTCTTTTTGTTCTAGAGCTTTTAGGTGTGCTGCCACTCTCCTAGTGTAAGCTCTCTTCAATTTCTTTTTGGAGGCACTTAGAGCTATGATATTGCCTCCTACCACTGCTTTCATTGTGTTCCATCAGTTTTGGTATGATTTATCTTCATTTTCATTAAATTCTAAACAGCCTTTAATTTCTTTCTTTGTTGCTTCCTTGACCAAGTTATCATTGAGTAAAGTGTTTTTCAGCTTCCATGTGTATATGTGCTTTCCATTGGTATTTATTTATCTATTCATTCATTTATCTATCTATCTATCTATCTATCTATCTATCTATCTATCTATCTATTTATTTATTTATTTATTTATTCATCCATTCATTTATTAATTCATTCATTCTATTTAAGACCAGCCTTAGACTGTGGTGATCTGATAGGGTGCTTGGAATTATTTCAATCTTCTTGAGTCCTGTTTTGTGACCAACTATATGGTCAGTTTTGTAGAAGGTACCATGAAGTGCTGAGAAGAAGATATATTCTTTTGCTTTAGGATGAAATATTCTATAAATATCTATTAGATCCATTTGGTTCATAACTTCTGTTAGTTTCACTTTATCTCTGTTTAGTTTCTGTTCCCATGATCAGTCTATTGCTGAGAGTGGGGTGTTGAAGTCTCCCACTATTACTGTGTGGGGTATGATGTGTGCTTTGAGCTTTAGTAAAGTTTCTTTTATGAATGTGAATTTGGAGCATAGATGTTCAGAAGTAATAGTTCATCTTGGAAGATATTTCCTTTGAACAGTATAAAGTGTTCTTCCATATATATGTATATATATATATCATATTGATATATATATATGTATATATATATCATATTGATAACTTTTGGTTGACAGTTGATTTTATTCAGTACAAGAATGACTACTCCAGCTTGTTTCTTGGGACCATTTGCTTAGAAAATTGTTTTCCAATCTTTTACTCTGAGATACTGTCTGCCTTTGTCACTGAGGTGGGTTTCCTGTATGCAGCAAAATGCTGGGTCCTGTTTACATATCCAGACTCTTAGTATACATCTTTTTGGGGGAATTGAATCCATTGATGTTAAGAGATATTACAGAAAAATGATTGCTACTTCCTGTTATTTTTGTGGTTAGAGATGGAATTCTGTTTGTGTGGCTATATTCTTTTGGGTTTCTTGAAAGATTACCTTCTTGATTTTTTTCTAGGGTGTAGTTTCCCTCCTTGTGTTGGTGATTTCCGTCTGCTCTCCTTTGTAGAGCTGGATTTATGAAAAAAATATTCTATAAATTTGGTTTTGTCATGGAATATCTTGATTTCTCCAGCTATGTTAACTGAGAGTTTTGCTAGGTATAGTAGCCTGGGCTGGCATTTTTGTTCTCTTAGTGTCTGTAGGAAATCTGCCCCAGATCTTCTAGCTTTCATACTCTCTGTTGAGAAGTCAAGTGTAATTCTGATAAGTCTGCCTTTATATGTTACTTGACCCTTTTCCCTTACTGCTGTTGATATTTTTTCTCTGTTTAGTGCATTTGGTGTTTTAATTATTATATGACAGGAGGAATTTCATTTCTGGTCCAGTCTATTTGGAGTTCTGTAGGCTTCTTGTATATTCATGGGCATCTCTTTCTTTAGGTTAGGGAAGTTTTCTTCTATAATTTTGTTGAAGATATTTACTGTCCCTTTGAGTTGAGAATCTTTGCTCTCTTCTATACCTATCATTCTTATACTTTGTCTTCTCATTGTGTCCTGGATTTCCTGGATGTTTTGGGTTAGAAGCTTTTTGATTTTTGCATTTTCTTTGACTGTTGTGTCCATGTTTTCTATGGTATCTTCTGCACCTGAGATTCTCTCTTCTTTCTCTTGTATTCTGTTGGTGATGCTTGCATCTATGACTCCTGATCTTTTTCCTAGGTTTTCTAACTCCAGGGTTTCCTTTTATGATTTCTTTATTGTTTCTATTTCCATTTTTAGATCTTGGATGGTTTTGTTCCTTTCTTTTGCCTGTTTGACTGTGTTTTCCTGTAACTCTTTAAGGGATTTTTGTGTTTCCTCTTTAAGGGCTTCTCGCAGCTTATGTTCTCCTGTATTTACTTAAGGGATTTATTTATGTCCTTCTTAAAGTCCTCTATCACCATTATGAGAAGTGATTTTAGATCTGAATTTTGCTTTTCTGGTGTGATGGTGTATCCAGGACTTGCTATGGTGGAAGAATTGGGTTCTGATGATGCCAAGTAATCTTGGTTTCTGTTGCTTATGTTCTTATGATTGCCTCCCGCCATCTGTTTATCTCTAGTGCTACCTGCCCTTGATATATCTGACTGGAGCCTGTCCTTCCTGTGATCCTGGTTGTGCCAGAACTCCTCAAAGTCCAGCTGTCTCTGGGATCCTGTGATTCTGAGATTCTGGGTGTGTCAGAGCTCCTGGGATTTCTTCTGCCCCTGGGACCCTGAGATTCTGGTGTGACAAAGCTCCTGGGATCCTGTGATCCTTGGCCCATTAGAGTGCCTGGTAGTAGAGGGTTTTTTTGGGTGTTGTTGGACTGGCTGTTGAGTTATTGCCCAAGGTCTGCCCAGGGCAACTCTGTTCCTATGATCCTAGGCATGTTAGAAAGCCTGGGAGTGGAGCTTCCTCTGGGTGTTGTGGGACTGGCTGTGGAGTTCACTTAAGCTCTGCTCAAGGCACAAGCCCAGATCAGAAGGAATCTGCGCCATTGGTTGGGCAGAGTTCCTGGGTGTACATTAAAGTTTTAAATAAAGACATTCGCAGTATGAGTTAAAGATTTTTTATTCTTATAAGTCCTATAATAGATGTCAAAGCTAGAATAAATTTCCCAAAGTTCCTATGCTCTGCAAGATATAAATAAATTTTTAGATATTTAACCAAGTAGATGGAATCAGAGTTCAGTCAGCTATGAAAATCTAAAATGACCTAAACTCACAATGGGCACACAACATATGCTACAGTTTTCTGAGAAAAGTAATGCAGATCAGTTTCTTACTAAGAAAATCAGAAGAATTATTTGTGTTATTTTATATGTTTTAGTATTATTACAGAGCTATTAGCAAAATGTGTATGATATGAAGATATGGTTCAGTGTCTCTGACTCCAACAACATGCAGAAGTCCTGCACAGTTTTAAGCCAGACAGGGTCCCAGCACTGAGAAGGGAAGGTGGACAGAGGGCTTGAACTCCTAATCAAGAAGCTATCTGCAGTTGATATCCACTGACAGAGAGAAAATAAATCCACTTTTACTAATGGATTACTCTGGGTTTATCAACCACACTCTAGACCACGCTCTGTGCCTAGGAGTAGCTGGCTAGTACAAATTATCTTAATGATTCTTTTTGTGAATATTTTCTTTGATTTTTCTGTGTTTGGACTTTGGGTTTGTTGTCATTGTTTTGCTTGCTTGTTTTGTCTTACTGGTCTTTTGCTGTTTGTTTGATTTTCATTTTTGTGATTTTGTCATATTTTTAAAAACAGAGAACATCTCTAGAAAAGAAGAGTGTCTAGGGTCCATTGGCATATTTGAATCAAGTTTTACAATTGAGTGAAATAAAAACCACTGACTTTTATTCTCAAGACTAAGACTTAATATGATCAGGAATTCAATGGCATCTACTCTACTGTGTACAGTCCTCATTGTCCTTGTCTGTTCTTTCTCTTCCCTATCCTGTTCCTACCTCTTTATCTCCTCCTTCTTCCTCTTCCTTTTCTTCTTTGTCTTCTCCTTCTTTCCTTGGGCTGGTGATTGATCCCAGGGCATAAATTATACTACATATGTGTTCATTCACTGCATTCTAGAGTCACTTCACAACCAAGTTCACATTACTCTTGCTAGTTGTCATTCATACTATTCATGTGATTAAGAAATATAGAAGTAGTATATATTTAATTCTCATGCAAATGTAAGACAGTACCAATGTGAAATAAACCTATGACATTATTCTAAGAGAAAAGGCTTATTCTGTTAAGTGAAAAGGACTTATGTTTGAGGAAGGGAGCTCTTTCTTTAACAAGCTACCCGACTCCTTGAAAAATTATTTGAAATGCTCGTGGGTATTAATGTTGAAAAAAAACAGACAAAGAAAAATAAGTGGTTTGTAATCAGTTTGTGTTTTAAAGAAAAGTGTTCATAATTACAAATGGTTGGTAACATATTCTTTCTTTATTCCAAATGTTCTGATTCTATATGTTATTCAATTTTATTAGACCATTTCTAGACTTTTTTTCTTTAAATAAAATATTTTCCCAGGCTAGGCACAAAATGTAAGTAAAGAGTAACTTCTTTTGACATTTCATACTGATTGGCAGAAATCTACTTCATTGTTTTACATTGTCCATCTATGAAGGCGTAGGGCTTAAATGAGAACTCTGAAATACAAGTCACAAGTTAGTCAGCCTTTAGGAACTGGGACCCATACAGGTCTTACACCTTGGAGTTATTTCTGTTCCATGAAAGGTACCCGGTCCGTAATGGGAACACTAAACATTTTTTGATTGAAAAAAACCAGTGAATGTCCTTAAAGTGTTCATTATGTTACCATTTGTGTAGTTAATCTCACATATTAGGAGATTTGTGAAAATAAAGGTACACTTACAAAATAAAATTGTAGAATAAACTCTTTTCCAGAAAAATGGTATCAGACAAAGCCCCTTGTCTCGATTGAAGTCACAAATTTAGAACAGATTCAGTGTCCTCTCCTTACCTTGGAAGGTTGTCGCTTCTGTGCCAGCATCACCTAATCTGAAAACCTCCCCATATTGAATCCTTTTACTCTAAAGTTCTCTCTAATAATAAAATTCATATAGTGGCCAAACCTTAAATGTTACAAAATCTTTCTTAGTTGATGATAAAACACATACCCAAACTACATTTTTTTGAACTAAACACAGTGCTGATATGTATTGGCCGTATGGACCCACAAAACAAACATTCCAGTCATATAGCTTCCTATGAATTCATCATTCTCTTGTCATTTTAATATTTAAATACACCACTGAATTTTTTCTTCCTTTCAACAGAGATGGAAAGACAAAGGGAAGGAAGAAAGTAGAAATGACAAAGAGACAGAAGCATGTCTCCCAACTCCTACAAAATTTGTCAAGTTTCCCCTCTCAATGAAGAATGATGACATTCTAAAAACTACAGAGAGACAAATGTTCTTTGAAAGTCGAAACCCACCAGGCAAATGAGAATTGAGATCAGGTCGACATTATGTGACATGAAAGTTAATTCTTAAGAGTAAGTAGGATTTTTAAATTTCTTTCAGTCATTTCTAAAATTATTTTAGTATTGAGCCAATGTTCTCAAATAACACATGATTTAAAAAATCAGAAAACCAGTTAACTTTCATAATATATGTTTCCATTATTTCATATAAAATGTATTTATATACAGCATTAATTCATATAACTTGATTCATTAAACATCTACAAAAATGCATGCTATAATTTGGGGAAAGAGCTAAGCAGTAGGAAGAATTTCAAACAAGATGATTCTACCTTAAATATCTTAACAATAAATTAAAACTAACAAGAAATAGGGGTTGTAAGAGAGATAAAGCTGACAATATGAAATGGTCTGTGAAAGCATATAGTATACTGAGATACCTCAGAAACAACCATGCAAAAACAGAACAGGGAGCCTGCCGTGCTGTGAGACGCAGCTGTGTTTTACTCAAAGGCTTGTTTCCATTTTGCCATTGTCTCTTGGCATCATCATTATTTTCATAGAAAATGAGTTTTATTTTGTCACCTGATTCACTCCTGCTAATCTACTTGACATTAATCCAGGGAGAATCTTCTCATGCTGCCCATGGCTAATCGCAACAGAAAGATTAATAGAGAATAGTACATTCATAATTTTAACCCTTGGAGGTGGAGGAAGGAAGATGTCATCATGAGTTTAAGAACTTATGGTCTACATAATGAGGATTTGTCCTCTTCTGCACCCCAAAATGAAACAAGATGCTAACTTATTTTTCTAAAGAGACTTCAAAATGATATCTTGATAATATATCACCAGGCTCTTTTCTCTTTGTATCCTGTCTTCTAACCTTTCTCCTAAATGAGAATCTCAGAAGCCACCATAAACATCTGAGTTCCCGTATATGCCTTCTTTATGATAACTCAGATCTTGATGGGAGAAATGTTAATTGGGAATAAAACTAAAGCAAAACATGGGTAAACTTTCAATAAAGAAAATAATATCAGAAAATAGTCAAGGAAAGATCATAGTTTTGCGAGAGAAAGTGAAGATGATTCAAGTCCACACTGATACTGCGCCTTCCCAAGGTACACGCCACCTTTACACATTCCTTTCCTCTTAAGAAATAATTCAAATGATCCATGTCACCCCACAATTCTCTTTCTCTACTTCCTGTCCCCTCACCAAATTGCTGCAGAAGAGCACAAAGGTTTGAAAAATCCAGATGGAAGCAACCCACAGTCCTCTGTTCTCTAGTTTGTAAAAATTGGCCATCAAGGATTATATGATCACAAACCTGGGCACCATCACATCGTCTCACTAGGGAAGTTCTCTACCATAGGTTATGATGTGACGTCATGGGCAATGAAATTGCAACCATGTCTAGTTTTTAATTTTCAGTTCTTAGTGTTAAGTAAGTGAAAAGAAATTTACTTCAGGAAAGCATACCGATTTGACAATGAAGAGGGATAGGAGTCGTGGACTTTCCCAATGGTCTTGAGTAATCTATGACTTATCACCTCCTAGGAAGGAAAAGAGAAGCTTCCTGAGTGCTCAGATCTGTAAATGAACATAGTTTCTTTTTCATTCTCCCTTCTATCAGCACATGCCAAGCACTGGTTATCTAATTCTTTGACTATTGCATTAGTCAAGGTTTCCTGTGTGTGTGTATTTTTTTTTCTTTTTCAAGCAATTAGAGCATCAACTACTTAAGTCTTCTTCTTGATACTTCAAAATATGGCAAGTCCATTTAGTAGTATCCTATCTAATGGTTTATTCAAGATAGATTTCAAACCCTTCAATCTGTTATTTAAGCCCCCAAGCTCACTGTGCTCATTCACTTGTCTTTTGGTTCTCTCTAGCCCTGGATGGTTTCTGTCTTTGCATTGGCATTCCGCTCACTGTCTGGTGGTAGCAGGCACATGAAACATCTCTGCCCAAGTTTCTTCCTTTCAACTATTTTCCAAATTCCAACTCTTTTATTTTGACCAGTCATCATAAAGATCATGTTGACATTTGCACGTTCTAAATTATACTCCTGAGAAAGCCTTGGGAACATGAACTTGGCCACAGGCCTCACAGGAGAAAGACTGACCTCAGTTACAGTCATTCACAGTCTCCTTCCTTTGAGTCGCAGATGGTAAGAACATGCTGAGGCTTCCAGGGGCCACTCTGTGTGCCAGCTAAAGCACAGTAAGACAGAAAGAGCCTAATGCCTGGCTTTGAAGAAAGTTGACAGATGAGCTGGGTTGATGGTTTTAGCATATAGACTCAATTCACCTAAGAAATATCTCTGAGGTCTCAGACGCCAGAGCCAACACATTCTTGTTTTGCTTAAGCAAGTCTGAGTTGGGTTTTTAGTCATCAGTTCCACTTGTCATGGTTGATACAGGAACTCAGTGGCAACAATGTATGTTATAGGAAACAGGCAACTAAAGACACAAAGGAACCTGTTACCATTTAACTGTACAAAGAATTTCTGAAAGCATAGCTAAGAATAAAATCCAGTTCAAATGATGTATTAAATAATGACTAGGATGAGAGAATCTTCTTGAGGACTTATTCCTGTTTCTCGATACCACGTCATCAGAGAGGTATGGCTAATAGTTTGTGTGTAAGGAACAAACCAAATTCCCAGTATTATAGCCCCCATTATTTAAATTTTAGAAAGAAGATGGTAAATATAAACTGCAAGAGGGATTTAGTTTAGGTTAACCCTGACTATTCAGTGACTAGGAAGCAGTACTGACTAGTGAATTAAAGTTGTATATAATCAGAAGATAGTGTCTTTGTATGGGAAACACGCATCATAAAACTGTTTCTTATAGACTAAACAACAGTGAACTAAGTCATATGGAGCCGAATGACAAAGTTAACACTAGCTAAGATTTGAAAGACACTCCAAATGGGAATGGTATAACCTATAGCAACAAAGAGGTTAGGAATCTTATACATTGCAAGAAACAAACCATATTTTAACACATATTAAAACTATTTGGCAACTCTTTTAGTCTTTTAGGATTGTCATTTAAAAGACAGTTTTTTTGTGTGTGTGTGAGTTCTTTTGCTGGAGGTGCTGCAATTAATCAGTGCATTTCTCTCTGGGGCTAAGCGGGAATTCCTTTATCACACTTAGGACATTTTTACTTTTCCTTAAAAAACTGATGACTCAAAACTAGGCTAATGTTCAAATGTAATAATACCTTCTAATAAGATACTTTGTAGCCTGGATCCAAATCTAAATCAGGGGGCACAGTATGGCTTGCATTTTGTAAATGAGAGCTAATGATTGTCATCCCTTTTAGTGACCTCTATGAGGGAGTCCCTGGGACCATGAGCATGGAATATTTATTTTCTCTGGTAATTACCTCCAGGTTGTGTACCTTAAGCATGGAAAATTCCATTTCAGGGCCAGAAAGAATGGTTTTTCATTGTTCATTAGATTTTTATTGTGCTTTTAGACATAATACCTTTGGATCAATTTTATTAGATGACCACAATGGTAGTAATGAGTTTACTAGTCACTGGGAATTTGTGTTTAAAGACAGGTATCTCTGACAGCAAGATGCCTGATTTGATTACTTATTAAGAAAATACATGGTTACATTTATTATAGCTTATCCATTGAAGTGAGTAAGAAGCTGAGAAAACACTATCCAAAACATAAATAAAACTAATTCTTTCTTCTAGCAATTGCTACAGGGCTTCTGTGAATCTTTCATAGTTTCTGTAAATATGCAATTGATTGCCCACATGCTCTTTTGATTTTAAGCCCTTCTTCAGAAACATTTAATTTATAAACAACACAAGATATATTGTGGAAGAGTCTCAGCAAAAGGAGAAAAGAGAAACAGAAATTCCCCTACGTGATAAGTAGTCTCTCTTGGTAACTATAGAAAATGGAACCACAATTTATTTTTCAGCATAGAAAATTGATACACTGAAAAGTTTCAATATTTAACTAAAGGCATAAAATTCCATAAAGTACAGTTTATATAAATCAGTTCTTCAAGTTCCCAAAATAATGTCACCCAAGTACCTTCCCAACAATGTGGAATATAGTATAGTGTTATGCTGAAATATAAGTTAATCCATAAAATAATAAAAAGACTACATACACACACACACACACACACACACACACACACACATACACACACAAAATGTTGATTACATTTTTGCAAACTTGACACACGTTAGAGTCATCTGGGAAGAGAGTGTATCAGTTGAGGAACTGCCTTCATCCCATTGGCCTGTAGTCAAGTCTGTATGACATTTTCTTGCTGGTTCTGATACTATCTCAGGGATAGTTTATTGCTAAATAAAATTTCAGATGAAAATGGAATGTTTCCGTGTTTTCCTGCATTTTTTTCTGTATCTTTTATATTGAAAAAAAAAACTCTTTTATGATTTTCCCAGTCACACAATTTAAACAAGTACCAAAACTGAACTGCATAATTATTTCTGGATATATTTATTTGTAGGGGTATGTATGATATGCCATGGTTTAGATGTGAACTGTTCACCATGGGCTCATATGTTTGAATATTTGGTCCCCACCTTGTGGAAGTTTGAGAAGGTTGTGAGACCTTTAGTAGATGGAACATTGATGGACAGAGTAGGCATTTTATTTTTATCATTCCCATATCCCAAGCAAATTTTGTGCTCTTTGACCCATCAAGATGTGAGTAAACCAAGCCAGAAGCCTAATCAATATTTCTATATTTCCAGGACATTCTGTCTACTCCAGTTGTAAACCTTCCCTTTCCTTGAAGCTCTGATGTATCTGACTTATTAAGAGCAAGGGAAATGTCTTCCCTTAAGTCACTTTTATCAAGTGTTTTGTCCCAGAGACAAGAAAGCTAAGTAATGCATAGTGTAATAACAAAAAGATTAACATATTTTAACTCCTTTAAAAAATCCCTCCTTTAAAATATTTAAGCCTAGAACTTGGGATGCAGAGGCAGGTGGATCTCTATGATATCTAAGTTGGCATAGTATATGTAGTGAGTTTCAGGCCAGGAAAACTGTGTAGTTAAGACCCCATCCCAAAAAATCTACAAAAAACACAAAGGAAAATGGAGATTACATTAGTCTATTTAAGTTTGGAAAAATAGGGAATATAATATATAAAGTTATGGTAAGACATATATACCTTAATTTAATAATGAGCGCATTTGTAGGAGAGACCAGAAGAGGAAGAGGAGGAGGAAGAGGAAGAAGATGAAGAAGAAAAAGAAGAAAGAGAAGAAGAAAAAGAAGAAAGTGATGAGACAGAGAGACAGACAGATTCTGGGTGAGTATGGGCATGCTCGTGCAAGAGCACTTTTAACTTGGATGTCTGGATAATGCTATAGGTGTTTAAAATACGGGAATTCTTAAGAGAAGCGCTGAATGCATCTTGGTGCTGAAATGGACATGAGACTTACAGAACCAGACACATAATACTGTAGTTTGGACATAAAATATCACCCAAACAGTTCATGTAGTAATGTCATGATCCCCTGATTGATGCTACATATCTGGGGAGGTTCTGAAAATTTTAGGTGACTTGTGTCTGTGACCCCAGCACTGAAGAACAGAGACAGGTACATTCCTGAAGTTCATTGGCTAGGCCACCTACAGAATCAGTGGCTCCTAAGTTCAGTGAGAGATTCTGTATCAAGAATTTATGGTGGCACACTCCTTTAAGTCCAGAACTTGGTTCTATAAGAGAGTGGGATGAGCAAGCCAGGGAAAGCAAGCCAGTAAAGAACATCCCTCCGTGGCCTCTGCATCAGCTCCTGCTTCCTGACCTGCTTGACTTCCAGTGTTGACTTCCCTTGGTGATGAAGAACAGTATGGAAGTATAAGCTGAATAAACTGTTTTCACCACAACTTACTTCTTGGTTATGATGTTGCGCAGGAATAGAAATCCTGACTAAGACACCACCTATGGTCCCATCCACAGTTTTTACCTTTAAGCAGTACACTGCATTCATTACCATGAGCTGATTACAGCCAAACATGTGTCCACTATCTTTATTTTTGAGCTATGACCTTGACTTGATCATACTCATGAATGAATGTTCATGAATGCTCCCACCTTAAAGTGTGCTTTCCTAAATGAATATGTATAAGTTCTCCAAATAAAATCACCTTAATTTGTTAGTTCAAGCAATGCATTGCTTTTAAGTAATACCAGTGCTGCTGGTGAAAGTTTGGTCTCCATTAATGTATTTTCACATTGAACAAGTTTTAGTTTCACACTCACCAAGTTGAAAACTCAATCTATCTCACTGAATTTCAATATTTTTGGTTGGCTGGATCATGGTATAAACTAAGGATGTAGAAGTCTTAGTCCCGAGGCCTGTTGTCAATTTGAAACTGAACCAGCATTCATGTTCTGTGTCTTGTAGTTTATCAGGAAAGAAAATATGGTCTTTCCCCTCTAATTATAAATTAAAGTTTGTTCTATTAGACTGCAAAGAAATTGTATGTAACTATCTAGATTCACACAAAGGCAAGAAAGATGAAGAAAATATCATCAATCTTGCTTTTTTACGTGTTTGAGTTAGTAATACCAAGTTCCCATGCACAGTAAGTGAGCACTTCTTCACAGACCTGTCTTCTCATTTTGTGTCCACATCAATGTTTCAAATACCAGTATGTTTTTAATCCAATCCAAGAAAGAAACCTGGAATATATACTTTTGACATGTATAAAATGCTTTATTTGTGTGTAACCCTTTCAGTACACTTGGAATGAAATGGCAAAGTGAAATCTTTGCTGACCTTTCTTTCTTTTGGCCTTTATCTTTTAGGTTCCATTCAGAGGAAACATCCAGATCACAGGACTCCTTGTCCATGAATATGTATGGGCACTATCCTCAGTTTAGTTGTCTGAGACATGCCCCAAGACACTATTCATGTTGCCATTTCTTACAACCATTCTCAATAATCCAAAGAATATGTTCTTTTGGTTTCTTATATGAATCTCATGTGTATCT
This sequence comes from Mus pahari, assembly GCF_900095145.1. NCBI lineage: Eukaryota > Metazoa > Chordata > Mammalia > Rodentia > Muridae > Mus > Mus pahari. Next base: position 36,364,445 of record NC_034591.1, on the reverse strand, counting down.
TGCTATTTTAGAATACTAAAAATATTAACTGGAAAACTTTTTTCCCAACAGTTTTAATCAAATGGACAGAAAGAATAGGCCAAGCAATTTGATTTTAACATATTGTTCAAGTATGTAATTAATTAATAAGTAATTAATGAGAGGACAGGTTGACTTATGTTGTTCGGTTATTATATCATATTTATTCTTTCAACCTATTTTTCCCCAAACATAGGTCTTAAGTTATCTCATCCAGAAATCCAAATGTGATTAACTTTTCTATGCTTTCAATTCTTTTTGAATAGGATTGCAAAATAGATCAAATTTTAGTAGTCTCAAATCTCCAGCTTATTTTATTTCTCAAAATGATAATATATGTAAATAACTTGCTTACTGTATGCTACATTTATAAATTTGAAAAACCAGAAGGTGGTAACCATTTTATATGCACCAGGTTAAGTAAAACATGGTAAGTTAAACCTTTTGAGATGAATAAAGTTTAGATAACAATAACATAAGTGGAATGCTTTTAAATAGTCAATTTTGTTCTGTTTGTCCATTTTCTTGAGACAGTCTTTTTGTGCAGCCTAGGCTAGGCTTAACTCACTATTGAACCTAGTCTGGCCTTGAACTTGGAATCTTCTTGCCTCGCCATCCTAAGTGCCCCAGTTACAGGGCTGCACTAAGCATGCCTACATGATTTGAATACATGATAGATCAGAATTTACTTGAAGTGCCTTATAGCTCTGTTTTCTTGTGTCCAGATGTCTCCAATTGTACCACTGTGTGGTGCAGTGTCAGTGACCTGGAAACATTCTCCATCCAGATGTTTTAATTGCACGCAGAGACAATCATTGGCTATTAACACCGACGACTGAAAAAAAAAAAAAAAAAAGGACCTGCTTTTCTGAGTGAAGGTCAGTTTTAAATTGTTTTTATCCCTGCTCATTTTTGTCTCATTTCATTTTATTCTGTAGTATTTTATGACAAGAAAATGAAACAAAAGAAAGGGGAAGTTTACACACATTTTATTTTAAGTACAGTTTATAGGAGCATCAAACACGAGTGTTTTATTTAATTCTTTGGGTTGATACCTTTCTGGTTTCCTGAAATATAATACACATTAATCCCTGTTTGCAGACACCTTGAAATATTTATTGAATAATACAATACAGATTCTAAAACATAATCTTCTTTTATGAATACTGGCACAAGTTCACCCAGNTCTGTGGAAGATTTAAGAAGAATGGCAGGGCAAGATCAGACACTGTTTACATCTCACCTCCAGCAAGATATAACTTTACTCTTGGCTGACCTTTAAGCAAAAGCAATGGTTATGNAACCACGTAAGCTAAAAACTAAACAGGAAAAGACAAGCGAGGGGTCACAGAGCTGGGGGTGACCTACAAACTTACTCTATTTGTTAAACTTAGATTTTTATCATGTTGCTCAAAGAAACACTGAAGTTCCCCAAATGGAAAAATGTGACTGATATTTTATCTTTGCTATCTGAATGTATACATAAATATTTCAGCATTTAAGCAAAGTTATCTGGGAGTCTACAATAAAATGCATGGCAGTATCTTGCAATATTAACTGTATTCACTATTGACAAAGTGAAATTTTGGAATGAACTGCATTCTGCCATTGAATAAATATTAGTTGTAATGAATGCCCATGAATATTGTTCTTGAAATATAACATCTGAAGTTGTTCCGAGAGCAAATAGATTTGTCTCTGGAAAAATGTTAGAAACAAGATTTTTAATTTTAACCTATAAATAAAATTAGTAATAGTTGCATTGATTTTTTTCTCCTAAAAATCTCTTTTTGAGAAAGAAACAAAATAAATTAAATATTAGCATATAGAAATACTTCCAGATATTAAAAGATTTTTTAATAATACAAAAAGTTATTAACTAATTAAAGGATTTCTGTATGTGTGTCCTTTACACTGGGTTTTCCCCACAGAATTGAGAAGTCATTTAGTATATTTTTGTTTCCATATCTACTAAACATATTACTATGACTATATGCATTTTAAATATCATTTAAACAATGGAACTGTAACAATTTCCCTGGAAAATATACGAAAAGTTGAGTATGAGAGATGCTGACATTGTGCTGAGTGTTTCCTATAAGACACAGATTATTTCAATCCTGTAGAAAACGAAAAGAAATTGGGTGAACAATTAAAATGCTGTATGCAAGAAGCAATACAGGCTATGGTATCTGAGTACCCACAAGCAAGAAAACCCATGGTTTGGCAAAGAGGTCCTTGGACAGGACATCTTTTTGAACAGATGTGACAGCGAGCCAAAAGAGCCCATTGGACAAATGAAGATGCTCGACATGACTTGAACATTGGGTTTGAGAAAGTGAAAGGTGAAGCTGAAGGAGACCAAATGTTTGAAACAGCCTTGAAACAGTGCTGAGGACTTCAAAACAGAAAGAATAAAAAGTAACAGTCCAGAGGGTTCTGTATGGGGTCACGGTTGTCACATGACTAACAAGATCGCATTGGCATTCTGGGATGACCAATGCGGTTGCAATTAGAGAACAAATGCAAAGGCTAAAAGACGAAATTCTGGAGAAGGAGTCAGTCCTTCTGTGATATTAATCTAAGTGAGAAACTACAGCAACACTGGGGAATTAGGAGAGAAGGATTGGGGAGCAGTTCAGGAAGAAACTGATTGAAGCAGCTCCGTGAAGGAAAACACGGTGATCCTGGAATTCGCTGATATATGTACCTGCAGAGTACCAATTGTGGGAAGATAAAATGGCAAGTATAACTTTAGATATATTCCCTATCGTAAAACCTGGATATTTTTAAATGAATCTCCCCCCCCCACACACCGTGGTTCATGTTTACATGATGAAGCCAAAGGGTGCTTTCACTGTTCTGCTTTATACTCAATGACTTATTCTTTCAAGACAGGGTCTCTCAGTGAACCAGTGACTCGTTCTCTTTCTACACAGCACTGGGGTTACATGGACAAGAGGGGCCTTCCCCTTCTTTTCTCATGGATGCTCGGATCTGTATTCAGGCCTTCATGATTTCAAAAACGGCCTTACCATTGTGGCTTACTCATTTCTTTTCATTCTAGATAAGCAATTATATGCACAGAAAATATGAGTAGATATGGAGTTTGGTATACAGCTGAAAAATTTTTTGTAATTCTTCCTAAACATATGCAACTGAGTGAGCACCACTCTCAGAGTGTTACTACTTATGATTTGTCTTTGTTTCCTATTGATCCTGTAAACACAATGACAAGAAGCAGCCTGAGAAAGAGTTTATTTCAGCTTGCATGTTCTAGCGACAGTTTTTCATTGAGGGAATTCAGGGCAGGAACCTGGAGGCAGGAACTAAAGGAGAGACCAGAAAGGAATGCTACTTAGTGGCTTACTTCATCAGGTAGGTCCAGATTGTTCTTACATAACTCACTTGCCTGAACATGGTGCTATCTATAGTAGGATGGATCCTCTCCTACATTAACCATCAGTCAAACCAGCTCTCTCCATACATTTACATATGTCAATCTGATGGATGAAAATTTCTCAATTTAGGTTCCATTTTCTTAGGGGATTCTAGTTTGTATCAAGTTAACAATACAAATTTAAACAGCATATGCATCTAGTAAGGAAGTAATCTTGTAATCAAAGATATGTGATTGTGGTGATTTGAATGAGAGTTCAACTCGTAATCTGATATATTTGAATGTGTGGTTCCCAGTTGGTAGAACTGTTTGGGAAGCATTAGGAGGTATGGCCTTGTTGGAAACAGCGGGGGTTTTTGGAGTGTGCTTTGAAGTTTAAACAGTCCACTGAAGGCTCAGTCTCTTTTGTTGCCTCCAACTTTAGGATCAGAAAGGAAGGTCTCAGCTAAGGCTCTAGCACCATGCCTGTCTACCTGTTGCCGTGTTGTTCACCATGATTTCAAGGAATCTAACCCTCTGGAACCACGAGCCCCCAAATTAAATGCTGTCTTTTATAAGTTGCCTTGGTCATGGGGTCTCTTACCAGAAATAGAAAAGTATCTAAGAAAGTGATAGAGCCAGAAAACTTTTTCCTGCGAGGAACTGCAAAAAATAGCAAAGATTCTTTCTTTTTCTTTTTCTTTTCTTTTTTTTTTTTAAAGAAAGGAACATAAAATTAGACTGATGATAAATAGATGTAATAGGGCTAATTCCAGACAAGGCTTTTTAGAACTAAGATTCAGCCAGCTACCTTGTAGTGTTTTTTGTTGTTATTTTGTTGTTTTGTAAATCAGTGTGCATAATAAGAGTATGCAGGTTTTTTTTACAGTATTGCAAGGTAATTTGTCTTAAGAAATAGCTTTGACTATTTCCTGTGGAGGAAAGATCCATAAATTACAGTTCCAGTTATTTGTCAGTTATATAGTTTAAAAATTCTTTGGCAGACGGGATTAAAGTACGAGAATTGATCCTGAACTCCAGCTGAGGGGCCTGTGAAATTATAAAGATAATATGTTCAGTACAACATATCCCGCTGCCCAACTTAAAGGTTCTGGGTAGGAGGTCAATGAAAAGAGAAGGCAGTTGGATGGCACTATTTGAAATATTTTAAATAAATGTTTTGTAAGAGACTAAAGTATTATGTTAAGGAATGATTTTCTTCGCAAGCAGAATCATTATATAACCATTTGAATTATGAGTGAGAGCATTCTTAGAGTCTCTGGGCTTTCAGTCCATCTAGTTTTCAGAAGAACATTCTTTTCTGTGTTATAATGACTATTGCCATTCCTACTAATTTCAATGATCAGTAAGAAAGAATCTTTTATTCCTCCAATTTCTTCAAATAATATAGAAGCCAATGGGTAGAGAAACATACTTAAAGATTTCTGCATGAGCTCTTTATCATCTTGGGTTTTATTTGCTACTCACAATCTTGAACAACATATGGATTTCAAGAGCCATAAGTACAACCGCACTGTATGAATCAAAGCAACAGGAGGTCTCTTAGTTTTACAAGTCAGATATCCAGAATTAAAAAGATTAATAACATTGAAAAACCACAGTCAGTTGGATGCTTTGTTCCATAGAGTTTCAGATACTCAAAGCCCAGACTGAGTAGCAGAATAAACACAATCTCAAACTTATGAAAAATGAGATAAACAAAAACATGAATGAAAGGTAGATGGAACCAAAAATAAAGACGATGACACAGGATGGATAAGAAATTGTCATCTGCTAAAGATGGGCTCAAAATGTTCTCTAAGCTTGCAACACTAGTAAACTTATATTTCATTAAAACTTTGATGACATCTCTGAAAAAATACGGAAGTCCAAGTATAGAAATCTGTTGTACTTGGGTTGGAGAGATGGCTCAGCGGTTTAGAGCACTGACTGCTCTTGCAGAGGTCCTGAGTTCAAGTCCCAGCAACCACATGGTGGCTCACAACCATCTGTAATGGGGATGCGATGACCTCTTCTGGTGTGTTTGAAGACAGCAACAATGTACTCACGTACATGAAATAAATAAATCTTTTTTTTTAAAAAAAGAAATCTGTCTAGTTGATTCATAACCTGTGAGGAAGGAAGAGGGTGCTTTAAAAATGGATGCATGGGGAACACATACCAGTGGAGGCAGAATAAGTTCTCCACTGTGTCTAAGGATGTCTTCATCTTTACAACAATGCACATATAAGGGGAATTTTGGAAATAGAGAAAACTAAATTTGAAACTACTAGTATTATTTCTATCTGATAAAATGAAGAGCCCTAAACCTACTTCTCGTGTTTCATATTGAAAAATAAGAGTATAGTAAGTAAATCTCATTTAAAAATTTAATTAAAATATTATGACACCATTTCTCTTCCCCTTCTTCCTTCCTATGCCTCCTATAAAAGTCTGGTCTCCTGCATTGACAGTCTCCTCACCTTTAATCATTGTTGATATATAAAGATTTAAATGAATACATATAGGTGCCAATCTGGGATTCCTTGATGTCTGAGCTCAAAGTTCCAACCAGAATTTCAGATCAGTACATTGGTTAACTCCCTCAGAAAAACTCTTGCTCAAAGAATGTAGTAATTAGCATAGAGACTCACAGCTGTACAATGTATAGAGGGTGATTTTTGGAGTACTGAGTTCTAAGTGGAATGTCTTTATCATACCTCTCCCCTCAAAGCTTGAGTATCTATGGAGAAAAGGGGGCAGAAATAATGTAAGAGCCAGAGGTGGTAGATGACGTTAAGAAAACAGAATCTTCCAGACACAACAGGGCCTTTGTACCTAAAAATTCACAGAAACCGTGATAGCATGCACAAAAGCTACACAAGTATAAGCTCTGAGAAGAGAAAGTAAGAACAAAGTTCATCCACTGGCCTTGAAGTTATTGCAAGTGGTAATTTCCAGGAGAGTATGTTAGTTACTGCTCTCTCCCTCTCTCTCTCTCTGTATGTATGTATGTATGTATGTATGTATGTATGTATGTATGTATGTATGTATATGTATTTAATTGTGTGCTCATGGTTCTAGAAGGTTAGTTCATGACCATCATGGTGGGGAACATAGTAGCAGGTAGTCAGGAATGGTGTTGGAGCAATAGCTAAGAGCTGCATACTTATTCTCATGTTATATGCAAAGAAAATGAGACTAAGCCTGGCATGAAAACCCACCTCCAGTGACATATTTCCCGCAACAAGGCCACACCTCCGAGTTCTCCCTAAACAGTTCCTTCAACTGGGAATGGAGCAATCAAATAGATGAGCCCACAAGAATCATTTTTATTCATCTGACTTTTCTTCAGTGGGGTAACACTGGATATACCAACCATAATTTAGGTAAGGCCTCATGTTCAGTATTAGTTGGATAATACAGAACAAACTCTGTATTTTGGTATTTTTATTTTATTTTATTAAGAACTAGAAAACAAAAAACAAAAAACCTTGATGTTGGGTGAGTAGGGGGCAGTATCTGAGAGGTGTTAAGAGAGAGAAAGAAATAAGATTAAAATATATTGTATGGAATTTTCAAAAAGTGAAAACTTTTTAAAAGAGAAAAGAAAGCATAAATTCGGCATGTTCACTCTGTTCCATGTTGCCTGGGTGTGTATGTTTCCTGGGCTGTAAACTTTGTGTTAGATAACCAATTCGGGGCCTCATCCCTGGGGAATAGTAATTTTTCCTCTCTCAACAGGTGCTGATGGCTTGTAGCTCTTCCCTTGGCATGGGTTTCTGTGAGATTCCCTGCATCTGACTAGAGTGCCAACGGTTGGAATTGTTCAAACCTTTTTAAAGAAGTCATGCTGTTAGAATTCCTTGGGGGTGACTTCCTTGTCATAGCTAGAAGTTACTATCTTCTATTATCTCGCAGCAGATTCCCTGGTCTCTGGTCTCTTATAATCTATTTGGCACATGCCTTTAATCCCAGCACTCAGGAGGCAGAGGCAGGTGGATTTCTGAGTTCAAGACCAGCCTGGTCTACAAAGTGAGTTCCAGGACAGCCAGGGCNATACAGAGAAACCCTGTCTCGAAAAACCAAAAAAAAAAAAAAAAAAAAAAAAAAAGCAAAAACAAAAACAAAAACCCTATTTGTCCAATCTATTCTAATTTGGGAGCAGGGCTGATTTTTAACTGTATCAAGTGGGGCTGGATACTTCAAGGTCAATTGTTCTTTGTACTTTGAGTAGTTGTCACTTCGCATAGAGTCTTCTGCTGCAAAAGAATGCTTCTTTGTGCATAGCTATCTGTGTGCATAGGGGTAGTATTTAGCATGCACTTAGGAGTCATACTGGCTTAGGAAAGATGAGGTAATAGGTTCTTGTTTAAAATGCATGACATCACTAGCCACTTGTAGTTTGCTATGTTTCTGGCACCAACCATGATTTCTCTCATGTTGGGCAATTCAACTTAGACAGCTGTTGGTTACCTCGGAGGTAAAAGTGCCACCATTGCACCTTCAGAGATATCTTGGCCAGGCTGATTGTTGCTGTAGTTCCTAGGTGTCACAGCTCGAGAGGGCTACTGATTGGTTCCTCCCTTGGCAGTTTATGTATCACTTTCTGTTGCCATGAAAATCTTTGAGGAGGAGGCCTTCATGTAAATTCCAGTTCAGATCCTATATACTACCTCCAGCGTGTGTGATGATCACCTCAGCAGGGACTTACCTTTGACTCCTGGGAGGTAATCAATCGCAATAGCAATAGCTTCTAGTATTTGGGAGACATGGACTCCCCTGGCCTCTGACTCCAAAAGAGGTTTTTCATGGCTGGTGCTAAAGATTCTGTTAGGTATTCTGTCATCCCCCTGTGTTTATATATATATGAAAATATAAAATGATATGATTGCTTAAGGCTTTTCAACCCTTATTGTTATTCACTCTCATTCTGTATCTTTCCTCCTTCTTGCTCTTTGACTAAAGCATCCTCCCTGTTTTCCCACTTTCTCTTTAGAACACCTTTATCCTGCTGTTCTCCTATCTTCCCCCTCAGTGCTCCCTTTTCATTTTTCTTGTTTCTGCATGTGCTCTGAATTATATAGTCACATCTGAAGTTGCTTCATGAGTTAACACACAAGCAGAAGGTTAAATGTCTCTGAAATCCAACTATGCCTGAATACATTTGCCTGAGTTTTAGGCAAACTTCAAACAATATGATTTTGCTGAAGAAAGTCCTAGATGACCAATTCAGAAAGTTTATTTTTTGTAAAGAAAAATTGACTGCAAACAGATTTTTTTTCTTACATCATCTGAACTACTCTTTGTATATATTATATAGTCTTAGGTTTTCTATTGTAGTGACATGACCAAACAGCAAGTTGGTTAGGAAAAGGTTTTTCATATTACAATTCCACATTGCTGTCCATCACCAAAGGAAGTCAGGACAGGAACTCAAACAGGGCAGGATCCAGGAGGCAGGAACTAATACAGAAGCCATATACAGATGCTCCTTTCTCATTTGTTTCCTATGGCTTGATCAGCCTAATTTGTTATAGAATTCTGGACCACCAACCCATGGATGGCACAACCCATAAAGGGTGGAGCCCTCTACCATCAATCACTAATTAAGAAAATGCCTTATAGCATGGTTATGAGGCATTTTTACTGTGAAGGTCCCCCTCCCCTTCAGATACCTCTAGTTTGTATGTCTAATTGACATAAAACTAGCCAGCACATATCCAAAACAATTTTTAAAATGTTTTAAAGAAGTATTTCAAATATTTGAAATTTTTTGTATAGTGGTATCAAATGATAATTTATCTTGATGTGACTAAAAATACTTATATGAATAGAGTCTAATTGAAATACATGTTAATAGTGATTGACTATATCTACAATTATTTATTTGAATTTCATGAATAAGAAACCCTGTTTAGTAATTTTAGGCATGTTTTATTTAACTTTAAATTAACACTTATGAAGCAAATAATGTTTGTCTACATTTAAGCATGAATTGATGTTAGTGAGATGGGATTGCAAATTTGTCAAGAGATAGGGGAAAACTAAAAGAAATTCTCGAGTAGGGTAAAATACTAAATGTAGAAACTGTATTATATAAGATGAGGTTAAAGATAAAGAGGGTGACTAGATAATATCAGGTATAGAATTGATTTACAAATATACATCCACATATACATATATAATTTCTTTGTGTGACTTGTGGAAACTATGCTTGGTATTTGGTACAAATTTTTAGGTAATTCGTGGAGTGTCCCATACAGCATAAGGTATTCAAACTAGAGTTCTCAATGGCTACTGTACAATTTAGAGGGGTGTCCTCTCATTTGATACCAATTAAGAAAGTGTTTTTTTAATTCTTTAAAATGAAAATTAATATTTAAAAATTCACAACTGTTGTGATCGCCTGACTCACCAGCAAGAAAGACACGCCACAACAGGATTCTTCTGCAGACATTTATAACGGGTTTGATTGCTGAAGCGAAAAGACCCCGAGCCCGAAAACTGGTGCTGCTTAAATAGACCTAAGAGGGATGTGTCACTCCATGATTGGTGCTCACTATGTACCCTCATTTGCATGCTCCAGGCTTGAGCTGTGACTCATCATCTGTGCTGTTTGAGCATGTGCACAACAGTTGTCAGTTAGTTGGCCTAACTGACAATAAGCCCCTTCGGGCTCAGGCGCCATCTTGTAATGGCGAATGTGACTTCCCACACACAACTAATTATTAGATTGCATATCGTTGATTTGTTCAATCGGGTGTCTGTCCTGGTTATAACAAAGGTGAGCTGAAAAAATTGTTCACTATTCAGGATTTGTATAAATTCAAGGATAACAAAACCCCAACTTATGCCATTATCCTGGCTTCCAACGACAGCAAGTATTCGTCACTTGAAACATATCAACTCAGCAAATGTGGGTAAACAAGTAAATTAACAGAAAAATCTCACCACCCTCTCCTGTCCTCCAAATTCAATCCTTGGTCTCAGTCCCAGCACTCAACAGAACACCAGCTGCAGCTTTCCTTCTCCTATGCACACATTTCTTGTGGAACCCTGTCTTAGTCAGGGTTTCTATTCCTGGACAAAACATCATGACCAAGAAGCAAGTTGGGGATGAAAAGGTTTATTTAACTTACATTTCCATGTTGCTGTTCATCACTGAAGGAAGTCAGGACTGGAACTCAAGCAGGTCAGGGAGCAGGAGCTGATGCAGAGGCCTTGGAGGGATGTTCTTTACTGGCTTGCTTCCCCTGGCTTGCTCAGCCTGCTCTCTTATAGAACCCAAGACTACCAGCCCAGGGATGGTCCCACCTACAAGGGGTTCTTTCCCCCTTGATCACTAATTGAGAAAATGCCTTACAGCTGGATCTTGTGAAGGCACTTCCCCAACTGAAGCTCCTTTCTCTGGGATAACTCCAGCCTGTGTCAAGTTGACACACAAAACCAGCCAGTATAACCCCACAGGCGAATCCCCACCGAACCTTGTCCCACTCATCACTGTGTCCTAGAACTCAAGATGTGCTGATGCCCCACAGGCCATGCCTGACAGAAAACCAAGTAGCCTGGCCCAGACCTCCACACTCTCTGGTTATTTTTTTATTTTATTTTATTTTATTTTATTTTATTTTATTTTATTTTATTTTTTGAGGTCCAATCCCCCAGTTTCATCCTCAGCACTAGACCATAACGCCAGCTGCAGCCTTCTTCCCCCCTGCTTATATTTCCTGTGAATCCCATAGTACATTCCCAACTAACCTTCTTCCCCTAACTCAATAACTTTATCCCACTCCCCTATTCCAGTGGGCAGTTACTCCTAATCCATAGGCCAGCCTGACAGAAACAAGGTAGGCCACCCAGAAACCTCTTCTCTCTGTCTCTCTCTCTCCTCCCAGATCCAATACCGGAGTCTCAGTCCCAACGCTATAGCAGAACACCCGTGGCAGTCTTCCTTGCTCCTGATTCCATCACCTGTGGGTTCCACAGATCTTTCCCTAATCTTCCTCATTGCTTAGTCTCAGACCCCAACCCCAGCCGGTACCTTCCTGCTAACCCAAGGGCTACTCCTTCCAGGGTAACAAGTAGGCCAAAGGAAGACCCACACCTCTCCTGTTGCTTTTGCAACCCAATCCTCCTAGTCTCATCCCTAGCTCTGTAGCAGGAAAACCACTACAATAGGTCTAACAGATATTTACAGAATATTTCACTCAAATACACACACACACACACACACACACACAAATACCTTCATCTTTGCAACCCATGGAACTTCCTTCAAAACTTACCACAAACATGGACTTAATGCAAGTCTTTTTTTTTTGTTTTTTTTTTGTTTTTTGTTTTTTTTTTTTTTGGGTTTTCAAGACAGGGTTTCTCTGTGTAGCCCTGGCTGTCCTGGAACACTCACTTTGTAGACCAGGCTGGCCTCGAACTCAGAAATCCACCTGCCTCTGCGTCCCAAGTGCTGGGATTAAAGGTGTGTGCTACCACCGCCTGGCTATAATGCAAGTCGTAACAGATATAAACAAGTTGAAAAACCTCCTGCATCCTATCTGACTATATCAACAACAAAGTTTACAAATTCGGGAAAACTAAACAACTCTATATTGAATAAAAAAAAAAGGGTAAAGACAGAGAGAAGGAAAGGAATTAATAACTGTAGAATTCAATAAAAATTAATGCACAGCATACTAACATTTATGGAACATAGTGAAAGCAGTGTTAAGAGGAAAGTCCATAGCACTAAGTACCAACAGTAAAAATATTGAAGTGATTTAATACTAGCAAGTAAGCTGTACCCTTAAAAGCTATAGAACAAAATAGAAGAAAGAACATCCAAAAGGAGTAGATGGCAAGAAAAAAAATCATGCTAGGGGCTGAAATCAATAAAATAGAAACACAAAGAACAATACACAGAATCGATGGAACAAAGAGTTGGTTCTTTAAGAAAATCAACAAAATAGGCAAACCATTATACAATCAAACTAAAAGATGGAAATAGAATATCTAAATTAACAAAAGCAGAAATGTTAAGAGGAATATAATAACAGACACCAAGAAAATCCAGAGAATCCTAAGGACACACTTTAAACACCGGTACTCAACCAATCTGGAAAAATAAATAAGAAATGTATAATTTTCTCAGTAAGCTAAATCAAGATAAGATAATCACTTAAAATAGACCTGTAACCTGTAGTAAAATACAAATAGTTCTTAAAAGTCCCCCAACGAAAACAAAGTCAAGTCAAATGGTTTCAGCACAGAATTCTACCAGCTTTCAGTTTAATATTTTTATTTGATTACCGGGTATGCAAATGAGTAGGTCTCTGATTCTTGTGTCTTCTCTTGAGGCTGTTTCCTTCTTTTGGTTTGTCTAACTTCAATGTGATGGATTTTGTTTCATCTGATTGTATTTTATTTTGGTATGATTTGTTGTCTCTTGGAAACCTGTTCTTTTCTTATGAAAGAGGAGAGGGTAGTAGAGAAACTTGAGGGAGTAGAGGAAGGAAAAACTATAGTCAGGATATATTTTTATGAGAAAAGACTCTATTTTTAATTTTTAAAAAATATAATAATGCTTACTGGGCATCTCTACCATGGAGTATGACAGTTTTCTAGAGTTTACATAGCAAAGTACTAAGTATATTTTTTCTCAAAAATTAATTAGGAGAAACTGTTCTTTTATTTATATTATGAGATTTGCATGGAAGCTAAAATTGTAGACTAAGGTGTTCATAGAGCTGTTGTCTTCAGAGGTTTCATCTTTGAATTGTCGTGACTGCCTTCTGGTATCTTCATGTAGCATTTCTTCCTCCCTAGTATCTTACTATAAGGACCCCCATCATATTTGATTGGAACACATTAGAATTACTTCATTTCAACTTTCTTACCATTTAACAGTCATTATATCCCAATACAGTTATATTAGGAAGTATATAGGATTATGATGACAACATATAATTTTTAACATAGATTTTTATGACTACAATTTAGCTCACAACCTTAATCATAATTATAGACAAAAAGGACAATTTCACATGTTAACATAAATACTTTATAAAAATATCAAGAATAGCGTTTTAAACTTGTAATCAATAATTTAATATTTCATTGAAACATTATCTTAAAATGTTGGAGGAATATTAATTTGTTTTTGTGTTACAGTTGATATGAAAGCCAGCCACACAGAAAATCACTCTTGTCTTCTACCCATCAGCATTGGGTGTATTATGAGCAGCCTATTGTTTATTGCTAGGAGCTGTGAAATGAAAGGGAAAAAATGTACAGACTCTAGGGAGTTAGTATTTAATTACAGTAACTGTATGGATGCTTAAGAAGGAAAAATAAATAACAGGATTGCATGTCTTAAATTCCAAATAGAAGATTATCTGCCTTCCTGGATTTGAGGTCATACCAGCCTACTCTGTGTTGGCTTCTAAAAGATTCCAGGAGAAAACTAACATTGTTTATATGCAGATAATTAGAAGAGAATTTCAGAATGAATAGCAGTGATGCACTTTTTAAAGACCTCTGGTTTCACAAGGAGTGTTCTTCCATTGTTTCTTACTGAGAAAGGAGTGGAATATCCTCTTCTATTATTTAAAGCTTTCGTTATTTTGGACTTATTCAATTCAGGATTTGTTAATAAGGAAGTAACTGGGATGACATAAAAACATGAATTAGTAAATACTATTAATTTGTTGTTATTCATTTATCTATTTCTGTTGTTCTGAAGTAGTACTATACATCACAGGAGACCTTTAACTCTATGTAGCTACAGCTGTGAACTCCTGATCCTCTCAAGTGCTGGGATTAATGGCAAGTGTTGCCATACCAGGTAGTAGATATATTTTTACCACCTAAGATAAATAATGGCTGATTATCTGACTGTCTCAATCAGCCCTATTGTCATTTTATCTGCATGGAGATTTATCAGACTCCTAATTCATTTTCAAAAACAGAATGTGAGAGAGAAGACAGCTCCAGCTGCTTTATGTACTGAGCTGTAAACTGACTTCTGTAACAGAGCAGAATAAAGAATGCAAAAAGGTTTATTTAAGTGGTTAAAATATTGAAGTGGTTAATTTTATTGGAAGAACTTATCATTGAAGTTAATTATATTTCTGTTAGCATTATAGGCATTGGTGACATGATATCCTTAGTATACATGAAATCTACCCACAAAAGGTTTATGGAATCATTACAGTCCATACATAAAGACAAAGTGTCTAGATATGAAGCCATTGGCCCATAAAATACATATGTTTTGACAAACTCAGTTTCCCTTATAAGGATATATTGTAATGATCTGTGAATTCGGGTGCCATGGTTGAGTGGTATGTCTCCTATTTTGCAACTTAATAAACAATATGATTGGATTAAGAAGTAAGTCCTTTGGGGAGGAGATGTCCAAAGAGCAGCTTTCATAAATGGTGTCTTAGGGTTTCCATTGCTAGAAAGAGACACCATGACCAAAGCAACTCTTATAAAGTCAAACATTTAATTGGGGCTAGCTTATGGTTTCAGAGGTTTAGTCCATTACCATAGCAGGAAGTATGGTAACATGTAGGCAGAGGAGACAAAAGATCTGCATCTTGTCCAAAGGCAACCAAGAGAGAGTGGCACTTGCAGGCAGCTATGAGGAAGTCCTCTTCTGCACTGGATGGAGCCTGTGCATAGGAATAGACCTTTAAAACCTACCCCCAGAGAGACATACTTCCTCCAGCAAGGCCACAGTTTCTCACAGTGCCAATCCCAACAGGCCAAGCACATTTAAACCACAGCAAAGGGAATCAGTGATTCTTACCAAAAGTTTGAAGAGAATACACTTCATACCCTTTGCCCTTCATTCAGCTCTAACAGGTGAGATCATAGCAACAATGCACCTATGAAGCAAAGTAACCCTCACCAGCCATTATATTTGTCGGTGTTAGATGCTCAATATGACAGCAACTTGATCACTAATTCCGCATACTCCAAAACTGTAAGAAGTAAAGGTCTATTATTTATACATTATCCAAGTCTTAGATTTTTTTCATAAGAGTATAAATGGAATAAGACAAGGAATAATGATAACTGCCTCATAAAATAACCATGAGAGTTTGGTTAAGGAACACATGAGCAAAATGCTTAGTACAAAATTAGCAATAAATGTTAGCTATTATTGGTAGCCAATGAGTTAGAATATATTTAACATTCTCTGAGAAATGATTTTCTAACTCATCAGCATACTGAAATAATATAGAGATATTTTTTCATATTCTAATATATGGCCTTATCCCTAGAGATTATGATTAGATTCACCGCAGAAAGTCCATATATTTGTGAGTTTTAAAGGATCTAAAGGTAATTCTGATATGCATACAGAGCTGAAAACATCTGATTCATACATCACATAGATATGTGTATCATCATGTCACCTTATCTACATCCAGGACAGTCCTCGAGTGATTTCCACATATGTGCTATGGGTAACACTTTTTCATACAGAAAGAAATCACTTAATATTATAAACACATGTCCTTTAGAAGAGACTGATTCACAGTACACCTATCATCATGTTTAAATATCTTCTTTAAGAGATTAATTTCACATCTATGATTAAAAGATATGAAAAGTTTACCTTTAACTACCTTATTTTATTTCTTATAAACTCAGGATTTTCTATTTTTTTTTGTAACAAGACCTTCTTGAGTAATAACTGACTTTTTTTAAATATAACATAGTAACTACCCTCTATCCCTTTTATTAATGCTTATATCTATTAATGAATATATTGATATGTAGTCTACAATCTCAAATGACAAAGACACACTAGATGACATACAGGTGCAGAATCTTTGTTTGGGCTTGAGTTGTTTATTTTAGACTGGATATTGGCAGAAAAAATACAGCTTTGTGAAACCCATAAAGTATTCAGAATTTATTCATGAAGTTAAGAGATAAAATTTAACTTTAGCTTCATCCTCTACAGATACCTTATTTAGGTAGAGAAGAAATCAGTGTCAGAGCTCCTGGAATTGGTGCCCCATATCTTTCCCACAGCAGAAGCTCAGGACTCAGGTGTACTACTGTGACACAGTCACAGGGATTTAGAATCACTCATGTTGGCTACTTGGTAGAAGAAACCATAGAATTCTAAGCAGTGATGTGTCTGGAATAGAAGCAGAGAGTCACTGGCAGCACATGGAATCCAAATACTGTAAATATGTTAGTTTGTGAGTGCTGAGACATGGAGAAGCAAGTGGGGATCTATCAGAAGGATTCTCTGACCTGAAGGGATGTTGCTCTTCTCTTTTTCTTTTCTTTTCTTTTCTTTTCTTTTCTTTTCTTTTCTTTTCTTTTCTTTTCTTTTCTTTCTTTTTCCTTTCCTTTCCTTTCCTTTCCTTTCC